>NC_064816.1:16737755-16927059 GCF_023721935.1 Panthera uncia | reverse complement strand
AAAAAAAAAAAAAAAAGAAAATTTGTCACTGTGAAGTATTGGCCAAGAAAGACATGATCTCAAATCAAGAAGTAGCCTAGGATTGTGACTTTACCTAAGAGAAACATTGACATCATTTAGAAGGAATTTGCAAATGACCTGTCTTTTCCCCTGTGCCTCAGAAGTCAGCATCTACCAAAAAGAGAGCATTCATATACATATATGTATGTATAATAAATAAAAATACATAATAAATATATTTATGTTAATATATAATATACTGATGTTATATAATCGTGTAGTATATATTAATATTATATATTATATATATATATATATATAATTTTATATATATATATAAAAATCTTCCAAAGAAAATGGTCTGCTCTTTACCTCTTGATATTTATCCATTACCTCTGAAAGGTTGTTAGGAACTGGATGAAGCCCGAGGTAAAAGCCAGCTCCTCTAATTAAACCAGAGACTAATTAGCCCATGCAGTTTACATGGTGCAGTAATTAGCCCATGCAGTTTACATGGTCTCTGCAGAGTGAATGTCTAAATAATTGTGTTAAGTGTACTGAGACGGGACTGCAAGTGTGTGTGACTGGACATGTCCAGCTGTGATTCTGGAATCAGTCTAGGTCATGTTTTCCACCTGCCCTAGACTAAAGCAAACAAGGATGGTGGGAACCAGGAGGTCGAGATTGCCCGTTGCCATAAGGGGCAGTACTTTGGAGAGCTTGCACTGGTCACCAACAAACCCAGAGCTGCTTCAGCTTATGCAGTGGGAGACGTCAAATGCTTAGGTAAGAAAAATAAATTCTTTATGCATAATACTTTTTTTTTCTAACATGCAGTATTTTTTTCCCAGCAGCAAGCCTTGACTCCACCAGTTCTCTCACACACCCAGGCATGAACAGCTTGTGGGACCAACTAGAAATGGGTATATATCCTTTAGCAATACAGCAGTATAGCCTGTGAAAAGAGCAGAAATGGAGGCAGGTGTCCAGGATTCTGTAGGGATCAAGAGAAAGGTGCTGCCAGGCTCTGCAAAGTCACAAACCGAGATGACACAGTCAGGCTGTACTCACGTAGAAACATCCCTCCTTTTTCCAGGTGCCCAGGATCCCACAGTCTTATCCCCTGTAACGTGAATGGGTATACTTAAGAAAAAGTTTGCGGGGCGCCTGGGTGGCTCAGTGGGTTAAGCATCCGACTTCGGCTCAGGTCACGATCTCGCGGTCCGTGAGTTTGAGCCCCGCGTCAGGCTCTGGGCTGACGGCTCAGAGCCTGGAGCCTGTTTCCGATTCTGTGTCTCCCTCTCTCTGCCCCTCCCCCGTTCATGCTCTGTCTCTCTCTGTCTCAAAAATAAATAAACGTTAAAAAAAAAAATTTTTTTTTAATTTTTTTTTAAATTAAAAAGAAAAAGTTTGCATGTGGGAAATGACTTTGAATTAATGATGTAGAGAATTCATTCTCTCGTGCACCTCTTTTTAACAATGCAGTTATGGATGTGCAAGCATTTGAGAGGCTTCTGGGGCCGTGTATGGACATCATGAAGAGAAACATCTCACACTACGAGGAACAACTGGTGAAGATGTTTGGCTCCAGCATGGATTTGATCGATCCCGGGCAGTAGGTGTGCCACACCACAGAGCCTTCTCAGTGTGACACCAAAACCTTCTGGTCAGCCACAGAACACACATGGAAGACAGACACAACAGAACTGTTCCTGCTGTTGCCACCGCCACTGCCATTGCTATGGCCGTGGGCATTTAGAAAACTTGAAAGTCAGCACTAAAAGATGGGCAGAGGTTCGACCCATACCTCCTCCACTTTGCTTCTGAAAGCCCATTATTAGACCACTTGTAATGATTATTCCAACCCAGTTGTCACATCTTTCGTTCAAAACGGCATGTCTCTCCAACAATTTAAGTGCCTGATACAAAGTCCAAAGTGTAATCATCTTCCTTTCCTCTCTGGCTGCTACTGTTGCTGTTGGAAGTCACCACAGGTCTGCACAAACCTGTGTATAACTGTAGACACCCACCCCCGACCTTTCTCAAGGGAGGAAATGTTGTAGCCCTCGATCTTCTCCTTTGTCCTTTGAGAAAGTCCACACGTTTGTTCACAATTGTAGCCTTTGGTTTTACAGTAGAAAATGGCAGCTGGTAGGACCGAGGTCTGTGGTCCTGTGGCATTGTACTGTCTGCTGACAGCTATACCCGTGACAGCTGTCTCCAAACTCACAGTGCTGTTTAGGAAAGGGCCCTGCCCAGGGCCCAGCAGGTCAGTGCGCCAGGGCACACCGATTGGTCATGAGGACCTGTGTTAGAGCAGAAAATTTGGGTTCAGCACATTCTTCACGTAGCAGAGAGCCAGGGAAGGTTTTCTGGGTTGGGGTGTTTTGTTCTGTTTTAGTAGGTTTTGTTTTGTTTTATTTATCTCTGTGCAGTTTGCATGAGTGAATCACTATGCATTTCTAAGGAGCCAGGGTCTGGACGTGCCATCACTTTATCTGACCCAAATACTTCCCTGGGCGACTCCTGCCATCTTGTTCCCAGTTGTCCCTACCAGCTAATGGCGGTGTGCCAGCAAGAGGTTGTACTACTACAAAGAGAGCCCTTTCCTTCTACTCCGGTGTTATCACATAGCTTTGCTGTTGAACTATCAATTTTAAACTCTTTAAAGAAGAAGCAGCTATTTTTTTTTTTGAAATAAAAAAAAAAATTATTTCTGTGTTTAGGGAATTCTTATTAGACCTATTCGCGTGTATCGTTTGTCAGCTGACTCAGGCATTCATCCTGAAGATCAACGCTTTGTTTTTAAAAATCAGAATTACTCACAATTTCATAGAATTACTGTAAAAACCTTTCTAATTAAGGTGTTGGGATATTTGGGGTTCCAATTATTAACCCCAGAGGAAAGTAATTTAGCTTATTTTAAAACTTTTTTAGCCTTTTAATTCTATCAGGTAGAATGCTGATGAATTATCCTAATTAAATATATTTCAGAATGGATTTTTTTTTCCTTCACAATGACTTAGAATCAAGAAACTACAAGAGATCCTAAGAGTAGTGTGAAGGCTGCATAGAGATAATTTGAATGTTGTAGCCAAGTTTATATTAAATCAAGAGGCCCTTCCCAATATGATTTATTTTTTAAATTTGTGTAACTCAATAGATCCCTAAGAGATCACATGCTGGGGCTTGAGTCATTCCTGTTATAGATAGTGATGGAGCCCACATGTCACTTCCATTGTCCACATAAGCCAGGCTCTCTGCTTTTGCCATGGACAGTGTGGTGGAGAGATTTCCAGAAGGGTGACCTACCACAACTTTGGTCAATTCTCCCTTTTTCTTACGTTCTGTGATGTGAAAGCAGAAGGACTCTTTTCACACTGCCCTAGGTAGCCTGCATCGCAGGTCTCAGAATCGTGAGAGGTTGTAACTAATACCCCAAAACAGGCAGCTAGCACTGGGAAAGCCCATGTGGTTTTTCCCACGATTTTCCAAGGTTGTTCTTCTCCAGGGTGTTGCTTTATTATCAAGTAAGTTAGGAAAGCAGATCTTGCACTTTAGCAGACAGGAATCACCCCTGTTTATTCCAAAAGTGGCAGGTACATTGAGCTTTAGGAGCGTCACAGAGGTCTGGCCCCAACTATGTGAGGACACTGTTTAGATACTGAGCAGATGCCCTCTTTGTACCCCCCATGCCAGCTTTAGTTAGGGCTGGCTGTGAGCTTAGTGCCAGAGTCACTCCTGCAGGCTGCTAGGCATGGGCCTTTTCAGCCTGCCTCCTTGCACATCCCAGTTCAGTCTTCCTCTTCACAGAAGCCTCTTTGATACCCCCAACTCACTGATGGTTGCTGTTTTACAGCGTAAAATCCATCAGTCTTAAGTCCTCCTGCTCTAACTACAGATTGATATATAGATCATGAGTCCAAACCGTCACTGCATACAGGGCCCTTTGGGGGTTTGGCTTGAGGAAGACCTTAAAAGGACCAGGGTGAGTGAAACAGGATACAACCATTACCAAGGTGCCAGGAGTCTGACAGTGTCCCAGTTCTCTTTGCAGCATGGAGATTCAAAGGTGGCAGACCAAGCTCAGCTGAGGGCTCTAGTGTCCACATTATGTCAGGCAAGCCCTGAACTGTTGGGTGAGCCTCAAGGGGAGGAGCATATTAGGAAGAGATCCCTGTGTTAATTGTTTTACATTGTTCTCTTCCATGGGTTAGAGCTTCATGCCCTCTTTCCTGGATTTTAGCTATTGTTTGGAATGGTAAAGAATATTCCTGAGAGCCTTGAGGTCCAACCTACAGTATTATCCTTCCTTCTGGCCCCAGTTTATCACACCCACTGTCTTCTTTTGGCTGTATTCTCTGAAGAAAGGGTTGAAGTGGGCTATCCTCTTAGTTGATAGTCTTTATATATAAGTGCTATAGATTCTCAAGTGAGAGTGCAGTTTTTCTTTGAGCAGTTTAATGAGTGAATTCAGCAGCAAAGTGGCAAGAAATGGCTCTGTAGCCAGGAAGGGGTCATGTTCATCCTCTTATTGCCCAGATTCTCTGCTCACAATGGTAGTCAGTGAGAAGTGCCGCTGGTGCCCAGCAGCACCCTGGGCACACAAAATTTCCATGTCATGTTGCAGTGTAGAAACAATCTTCTCTCATTTCAAAAAAGTGAAAACATTTTTGCACAGAGAAGAAGGGAAAAGACCCATGAACGTCATCTTTTAATTTTTGTTTTCAGTGGGCTAATGTTGAAATTTTTGTTCTTGACATGTACTTGTAAACCATTCTTGACAAGATACAAGTTGTTTGGTTTTTCACTACAATTACCTCTTGTTCCTCCTGTCTTGACTGCTGACGTTCCTCAATGATTCTAATGTCTATTTTATGGGAAGCAGCCTTTCCCTGTGGGTTTCCTTTTACACACTGCAGGGCTATCTTTATACGTAAAAAAAAAAAAAAAAAAAAAAAAAAAAAAAACCTGTCACTAACCTCATGGGGGATTTGCAGAAAACCATTTAGCCCACCTTGAGCAAAAGGTAGATTCCTCATTGTTTTCTTAAGCTCATTGTAATAAAAGAAATCTAATTCAGCATTATTGTGCTACCTCAAAGGTAAAATGTTTTAAGGTCTTTTTTTTGGTCCTGAGTTCTACACATAGTGTTTGAAATGTCTGTCAATTGGAATTGTTTTTAAATCATTGGGGACAATCTTATTTTAACTGTTTTACACTTACATTTTAATCTCAGAAGAATGAGTGATTAGAAAGTGATCAATTCTTGCTCTGTAGTATTGAACATATAATTAAATCATTGTTTGCCATAAACAAGGTTGGGTTTTTTTAAAAGGAAACTCTAGGGCTCGGCTTTGCTCTTGGTTAATAAAGGCTGACAAATCATGTCTGACTTTCTGGTGCAGCCCTGTGTTGTTTGTCCTCTCATTTCAGGGTTCCAGGCCATAATAGTACCCATCTGGCAGATACATTGTTGGGATTGGGATGTGAGCTCTTGAAAATTAGAGAGGAGACCTAGGAATATGTATTAGGGTTCTCCAACAAGAACCAATAAGGATTGTGTGTGTGTGTGTGTGTGTGTGTGTGTGTGTGTGTGTGTGTAAAGAGATTTATTATAAGGAATTGACTCATGCAATTATGGAGACAGGCAGGTCTCATGATCTGTATGATGAGCTGGCAAACTATAGACCAAGGAGAGCTGATGATTAAATTCTAGTCTGAATCTGAAAGGTTAAGAACCATAAGAGTTGATAGTGTAGTTCCTTTCCAGAGGCTGGCAGGCTCAAGATTCAGGAAGAGCTAATGCCCCAGTTTGAAGGCAGTCAGGCAGGAAAATTCTCTTACTTGAGCGTCAGTCCTTGTGTTATATTTGGGCCTTCAACTAATTTGATGAGGCCCACCCACATTGGGGAGGGCAATGTGTGTTACTTAATCTACTGATTTAAATGTTAATTTCATCCCAAAACACCCTTACAGAAACTCCCAGAACAATGGTTGACCAAATATCTAGGCACCCCATGGCCCAGTCAACTTGACACATGAAATTAACTATGACAGCATGGTATTTGAGTTGTTGAAGATGGTGTGGAAGGGCATCCAGTATATCCCTTGCAGGGAAGATAAACTCACCAATGAAGCTCAGCGGAAAACTCCTGTCTGGCAGTGTTACTTCTACCATTTCCTTCTCGGTAACGTGGCTGTAACAAGAACTAGCAATGATTCTGTGATAACTCAGTGTGCCTGCAGTTTCTTTCCAAGTGACCAAAAGAAGCTGTTCTACGATAAAATCGTGTTCCAGTTTGATCTTGCCTTGACCTGGTGGTACACAAGCGTCAAGTAGTGGGTGAACATACAAAATATCCCCTAGGGGCTCAAGAAACTAGTAGTTGAACTCTCTCAAAGCCAAAATGGCCTTTAAAATTAAATGGTTTGGCCTTTGTGGTTTTAGTGGTGGTGTTGCTATGAACAGTTATTAAGCGCCAGGACAATGTTAAGATCATATTGTTCACAGTCTCAGAGTACATGTCACTTGAGGACTTTGCTTTCTTGAATGTTCTAACATGAAGCTCTGAATTTGCCCCATCAAAGGTACCTGAATATATCCTCGGTGATCTTAGTGCATTCATTTTATAACAGAATTAAAACACTTTACTTATATTGTGATTAAGGAATCTGTGGTTATCTCATAAGGCATCATGTTAAGTATAAATTTCGCTTCCTTTACCCATCTCCTCTACAGACAAATGCTCCGTCACAGATGACGGCACAGATACTGTTACCTGGTTATATGGGGGATATGCAGATAAAATGCAGGGTGTTGACCAGGAACATACTGAATAATAACCACTTGTGAATTTAGATGAGTATTACCCAAGTTCTAAATGAGAGTGTTAGAAATTCGGTCTGAACTCAGTTTATTTATTCATTGAGCACATTTTGGTGACCTGCTGTGGCCATTCCTGACACTGTGTTTAAACTCCAGGAATTAGCAAGAACAATGATAGTAAGATTCACCAAGGCATTCTGGACCTTTCTTCCACTGATGATGGAGCCCATGTTTCCAGACTCACAGGCAGCAGCCCGGATCTCCTATTTCAAGGATGATCATGTTCCCAATACCTTATTGCTTCCCTTGGTCGTGCTGTTTTTCTCCTTCAGGGCTGCCATTGCCTCTTCGTAAAGTGAGTGCCAAGCATGCACTATCCCTCACTGCTCTAGCCCACATCACACCATTCTGGTTACATAAGCATCTGAGGCACTGTAAAAGGAGAAAGACTAGATTTGAGATTTGAAGGAGACTCCCTCCAGGTAGGGACTCCTCAGAAATTGTCACCGTCATCCTAGTCATCCTAAACATCATGGTGAAACTTGGCCAGAGATGCCTTTTGGGTCTAGGTTGCATTTTGTAATGTCATGTGCTAAAAAATCAAACTTTTCTGAAATTTGTTTCTACTGGGTGACATTTCTACCCCTTTTTCTTTGAGTTCTTCCCAACCAGAATCCTTGCTCCTGTGAGCACTTCTTTCTCTTCTATCAAACCAGTTATCTGGCTTGTCTTTAAGTGCATAAGTCAAGCAGTGCCCAACCCATTTGTAGACTAGAGGGCAGGAGGCTGCCCAGGCTGGAGTGTGAAACGAAAGGAGCTACCCACAGACACTAGGAAAGCCAGGACCTGACCCCACCAATCAGTCCATCCTGATAGGCAGAAGGATGGGCATTTGCCGGTCAGCTGTTGGGGAAGGAGGTCTAAGTAGTACCAGCCAAATCTCCATGGCCTTCTTGGCCATCGCCCTACCACTTCCTCCCTGTGCAGAATTGCACTGAGCCAAGGGTCAAAAGTCACTGTGTACTCTGAGGAAAGCCAGATCCAGCAATCTCCTTTCTGGCCAGGTCCTCAGGCCCCCAGAATGAGGAAGCAGGGATTTGCAGTTGGTTATTTTTCTGGCAAACTGGTAAAAAGGAAAAGCTTAAGTCTAGACCCACCAGACAAGCAAACCAGCACTTTCCAGCATAACATCCAAGCATAGCTAGCCTGGACATTTTCATTTTGAAAGTGAAAGGCCTAGGCTCGAGGGGACATCTGCAGCACACTCTCCCATGCCTGCCATGAGCCCAGCCTGGGCAGCTGGAGGAGTGGGGGACCTGATGCCGAGGCTTGGATCTGTAGGACAATCAGGGCAGAGGCCTTTGGGGCAGATGTGCATCAATCCCAAGCAAGATGGAATAGCACATGAGCCACGTTGGACTCCTGGCGTCCTGTCCCAGAGCTGGCCCACAGCCCCATGCCCACGATGCAAAATGAGGCCACATACAGACTCATATGACCCCAGATGAGGGGCTGTTGAAGCTTCCAGCTCTGGAAGCCAGAGTGCTCTCCTAACCAGGACAGAGCTGGGAGACAGAAAGCACATGACCCCCAGCCCCCCAACTCAGGGCACTGACCCTTCAGAACTCAAGATGGCTCCACTGGACTGGCAGCTCCAGGCTAAGGCTGGTCAGATGAGGAGTTGGAGACCCTCCAGCACCTTGGCTTCCTCTTCTGTAAAGAAGGAAGCAGGCTATTGGAGGGCATCCACTCCACTGCCCTTGGCTTTGCCTACATGCCTTGGCCCAGTGGAATTCCAGTCCGGCCCCTCCCTGCCTGTGCTGGGCCTAGGCCCAACCACAGTAGGGGGCTGGGGTTCAGTGGCTGGTATGGTCTCTCCCTTGTGATCACTTTAAGCTGGGCATCTCTGGCTCACAGCAAAAAGCAGGCCCACCCCCTGACAGAGAACTGGCCTCACAACTGAAAACCTATGTGAGTTATTCTCATACCTGAAAAATGGATAAAGCTAGTTTTATATCCCAGGAGGGCTAGCCTTGCACCTGGGAACTGGTCATAGGCCAGGTTTACAAAGTGAAGGCAAAGGTACATTAAGAGTGCCAGAGTAGGGCTCGCTGAGACCAGGCGGCCTTCCAGCACAATGGGAATTTCCAGTGTCCTTTGTGGCTCTTTGCAGCCTGGACATGGTGAGGACGAGGTGTGTGTCCAGGACAATGTGCTAGGAGCCGCCTCCATCTTGGTCCTGTGGGAGCATTTTCTTGGTAATTTTCCTGCCTTTTGTTCCATAACAACAACAACAAAATCGGGAGTGATTTGCAGCCAGCCCCTCCCCAACTGGCATACTTCCCAGGGCTATGGATGCAGGGGAGGAGGTAGGGTTGTGGGGGACCTGAGTCCCGCCCCTGCCCTGGTGGGAACATCATGTTCTGAACTGGGCTCGGAGCTGCCTGTACAACCCTCTGACACTGGGGACCTCGGGAGCCCTGGGCCCCGGGGGGTTGAGTTGATAGAGAATGGCCAGCTTGATTTAAGGAACAGGCAGGGAAGGGTTTCTGATAGATAACTGACCCCAGAACAGCTCTACCCACACACTCCCTCCCGACCCTTTCCCTTTCCCTGGCCCTGGCCCTGGCCCCAGCAGAGAGGAGCCCTCCCTTCCTCAATCCCAGGCCAGGGCTGTGTGGGAAGAACAAAGTGGTCCCCAACTGGGATCTCTAGCACAGAAAGGCTGCCTCCATCTTCTGGTCCAACTCTCACTCCTCCACTTTTGGACTTCTTTCGCCCTGGCAGATCCCTGCCTGGGGCCCAGCTACTTGCACCCCAGAGACAAGGTCTCTGCTTAGCAACCTCCGCCACGCTTCATCTCCAGGCCCCTTGCAGTGCTCGCTGTCTGGCCCTTGGCTCATCCTCTAACCTTTTGTACCCCTGCCCCCCTTGGCAATGGCCTCACCTCATCTTTAAAGAACACAGAAACGATGGGTCAGAAGCCCCGGGCTCCTCCTCCGTTCCCCATGTGCCCCCCTAGCTCCTGCCCCACTGTTCTCTTTTCATGGCAAAAGCCTTGAGACTTCCCTATAGTCGCCTCCTCACCTCCTGTTCTGGCCACAGTACAGCACCGCGGTCCCCAGAGATTTACAAGAGCGGAGCCAAAGCACATGCTGGCTCCCCAGAGTCTTAGCTGAAGTCACCACAATGGACTCCTCCCTCGTGCTTCAAGGACCGACCACCTTCTCAGGAACATCCAGTTCTCCTGGTTTTCTTCTCACCTCTGTTGCCAGCTTTAACTCAGACTACAGTTAAATGTTGAGTGTCCCAGGGGCTCCTGGGTGGCTCAGTCGGTTAAGTGTCCGACTTCGGCTCAGGTCATGAACTCACGGTTCGTGGGTTTAAGCCCCGCGTCGGGCTCTGTGCTGACAGCTCGGAGCCTGGAGCCTGCTTTGGATTCTGTGTCTCCTTCTCTCTCTGTGCCTCCCCTCTGTCTCTCTGTCTCTCACTCTGTCACTCTCTCAAAAATAAAGATTAAAAAAAAAATTTTTTTTTTTTTAAATGTTGAGTGTCCCAGGGAGGGCTCCACTCCACTCCCCACCTTGGGACCCTTCAGCATTTTGTTAGAAGCAGTGTGGCTTTGGGTGTTATCTCCATGCTGCTCAACCCCAGGTTTATACCTCCACCTGGGACACTGTGCCGAGCTGAGTGTCCAGTGGTCTGGGCTGGGATCCCTCCCCTGGGCTCCTCACTCTCCACCCACTGGGAACCTTCTGCAGTGTTTGCTTTGCTTTGCCTTTTTTTTTTTTTTTAATTAAAAAAATTTTCACAGTGTGGAATATAACTAATACCGAAAGGTGCATAAAACAAAGACATTCCGCTCAATGATTTCTCACAGGCCAAACACTCCTGGCGCCCTGCAGTGTCCCTGCGGCTCTTCAGTCATTCCTCCCTGCTCTGTCTTGGCTTAATATAAGGTGGTCATTACCTCGATTTTCTTGATCGTTAACCACTTAAACATGCCTCTCTAAAAAAACACTTTCTTGGGGCACCTGGCTGGCTCAGTCACTGGAGCATGTGACTTTTGATTTCCAGGTGGGGGGTTCAAGCCCCACATTGGGTGTAGAGCTTACTTAAAAAACAACAACAAATAAATAGCCACTTTCTTCATATGGTGATATAAACACCTATAATTAAATGCATAAGGGAGAACCCATCCTAACTGCTGGGTCTTAGCACAGTCTTTATCTTTTATCCCTTGAACAACACGGAGGTTAGGGGGCACCAACCCTCTGCACAGTCAAAAAAAACCCATGTATAACTTTTGACTCCTCAAAAATTTAATTGCCTACTCTGTGCTGACAGCTCAGAGCCCAGAGCCTGCTTTGGATTCTGTGTCTCCTTCTCTCTGCCCCTTCCCCGCTTGTGTTTTCTCTCTCTCTCTCTCTCTCTCTCTCAAAAATAAACATTAAAAATGTTTTTTTAATTTAATAGCCTACTGTTGACTAGAAGCTTACCAATAACATGAACAGTTGATTGACACATTTTGTATGTTATATGTATTATGTACTCCATTCTTACAATAAAGTAAGCTAGAGGAAAGAAAATCATAAGAGAAAATACATATGCAGTACTGTACTGTATTTATGGGAAAAATATGCAAATAAATGGAGTCCAAACCTGTGATGTACACGGGTCAACTTATACTGACATAGAGTGGTTTGCCTTTGTTGTGTACATTAGGCCATTTTGTACCCACTTTTCTGCATCTTTCTTTTCTCATTCATCTCAACTTGTTTCAAGCCCTCCAATTCAAGTGGTGTTATTCCAATTCCTTCTTTTTGATGATGACATAAAACCTGTCCCCAAGGGACACCTGGGTGACTCAGTCGGTTGAGCATCCATCTCTTGATTTTGGCTCAGGTCATGTTCCCAGGGTTATGGGATCGAGCCCTGTGTTGGGCTCCACGCTAACCATGGAGCCTGCTTAAGATCCTTTCTCTCTCTCTCTCTGCCCCTCTTCCCCTCTCCCCCTCTCGTGCCTTTCTCTCAAAAACAAAACAAAACAAAAACAAAAAAAAAAAACAAAACAGGGGTTCCTGAGTGGCTCAGTTGGCATCTGACTTTGGCTCAGATCATGATCTCATGGTTTGAGCCCCAAGTCGGGCTCTGTGCTGACAGCTCACAGCCTAGAGCCTGCTTTGGATTCTGTGTCTCCCTCTCTCTCTGGCCCTCCCCCGCTCTCTCTCTCTCTCTCTCTCTCTCTCTCTCTCTCTCAAAAATAAAAAAATTAAAAACATTAAAAAAATTAAAAACAAAACAAAAACAAAACTCTGTCCCCAGACTTTTTGGTACTTCTCCAGTGAAAGGTGGAGTTTAATTTCCCTCTCCTTGAACATGTATCCCAGACCTAGTGACTTTGCTTCTAATGAATAAAATGAGGCAGAAAAGACACTGCGACTTCTGAGTCTAGGTTAGAAAGGGGACACAGCTTCCACCTGGCTTCTTCTCTCTTGGGACAACCATCCTTGGAATCTAGCCACCAAGTTGTGAGGAGGCCCAGGGCACATGGAGGCCACGCGTAGGCATTTCAGGTCTCAGCTCAAGCCTCAGCTGACAGCTACACCTCAAGTGAGGAACTTTGGATGATTTCCGCCCAGCTTTCAAGCTGCCCAAACTGATGCAGCAGAGAACAGTTTCTGCTGAATCTTGCTCAAATGGCAGATTTGTGAGCAAAATAAATGTAACTGTTTTAAGCCACTAAAGCTGGGTAATTTGTTACATAGCATAGTAGCCAGAAGAGTGTGAAGGCACCAAAATGTTCCTAACGATGGCCTTGTGGATGGGCCATCACTTTGCAATTTTTTTCCCACTACACATGATGTAGCAATAAATATCCCTGACCATATAGCCCACATCTCAGTGCTTTTATTTCTATAAGTGAGAATCCAAAGTTTGCGACTATAGGGTTTAAAGGCGTTTGCATTTTTATTTTACTGGGGTTTGCAAAATTGCTTTCCAAAAAGGTTGTAACCAGTCTTTGTCAATAATGTTGGGACAAATCCTTTTCCTTACATCCTGGAAAGCAAGAGTTGGTGCAGTTCTTTTTAACTTTTGCTAGTTTACTAAATATAAAGTGACTTACCTTGTTTCTCTTCTTAAAAAAAAATTAATAGCCAGGGTGCCTGGGTGGCTCAGTCAGTTAAGCGTCTGAGTCTTGATTTTGACTCAGGTCATGATCTCACCGTTCATGAGATCAAGCCCCACATGGGGCTGTGTGCTGACAGTGCAGAGCCTGCTTGGGGTTCTTTCCCTCTTTTTCTGCCCCTCCCCAGCTCTCGTGTGTGTGTGTGTGTGTGTGTGTGTGTGTGTGTGTGCGCGCGCGCATGCGCTCTCCCTCTCTCTCTCAAAATAAATAAACATTTAAAAAAAATTAATAGCCTTGGGGTGCCTGGGTGGCACAGTCGATTCCTGATCTCCGCTCAGGTCATGATTTCGAGGTTCGTGAGTTTGAGCCTGTATTGGGCTCTGCACTGATGGTGCAGAGCCTGCTTGGGATTCCGTTTCTTCTTCTCTCTGTCTTTCTACCACTTGTGCTCTCTCTCTCTCCAAATAAATAAATGAACATTAAAAAAATGTTCAATTTAATAGCCTTTTCTTAAAGGAGTGGTTTCAGGTTCATAGCAAAATTGAGCAGAAAGTACAGAGTTCCCATATATCACCTCTTTGCCCCAACACACAGCCTTGCTCACCATCAGCATCCCACATCAGTGTGGTATGATTGTTAGAATCAATGAACCAATATTGACCTGTTATCAACCGAAGTCCAGAGTTTACGTAGAGTTCATTCTTTTTGTTGTACATTCTATGGGTTTTGACAAATTGATAATGACATGAGCCCACCATTATAGTATTATACAGAACAGTTTCACTGCCCTAAAAAATCCTCCGTGTTCCACCCATTTATTCATCTCTCCCTCTCCCTCAAATGCCTGGCAACCACTGATCTTTTTATTCTCTCCATAGTTTTGCCATTGTTACATTTTAACTTTGATTTGTATTCCTTGCCTTCTGATGAACTTGACTATTGTTTCATGTTGTGAGGTTCTTTTGGTCGCCTCCCAATACCCTTTTTCTCCTTTATCTTTGCTAATAAATCCAAATTGTGTCCCGGGGCACCTGGGTGGCTCAGTCAGTTAAGCATCCAACTTCAGCTCAGGTCATGATCTCACAGCTTGTGAGTTTGAGCCCCACGTCAGGCTCTGTGCTGACAGCTCAGAGCCTGGAGCCTGGTTCAGATTCTGTGTCTCCATCTCTCTCCGCCTCTCTCTCTCTCTCTCTTTCTCTCAAAAATAAACATGAAACAAAAATTAAAGGGGCACCTGGTTGGCTCAGTCGGTTAAGCATCTGACTTCAGCTCAGGTCATGATCTCATAGCTGTTGAGTTCGAGCCCTGGGTCAGGCTCTGTGCTAACAGCTCAGAGCCTGGAGCTTGCTTTGGATTCTGTGTCTCTCTCTCTGCCCCTCCCCCGCTCATGCTCTGCCTCTCTCTCTCTCTCAAAAATAAATAAACATTTTAAAAACTTTTTTAAAAAGGGTAAAAAAAAATCCAAATTTTGTCCAAAGTGGCAAGTGTCCAGTTTCAAGTGATGGATGAATCCTGACCCCATTCCCCGACCTCTAAGATTCTTAATACAATTTTCTGTAGGAAATTTCCCATCTAGTACAATTCCTATACTTTTCATAATAAATTATTCCTAAATATTTTATAGCTCTGTTATTGTTAATTGAATATTTTCCTCATTTTTATTGATTTCTAGGGGCTTATTTGTAGGAAATTTTTGACATATTTTTCTTGTATTTACTACCTTAACATTTTCTCTTATTAATTGTTGTAGTTTTCAAAGAAGTCCTTTTGATTTTCTAGATTTCCAATCATGACATTATGCAATCATGAATGTTTGCTCATTCCATAATTCCTTTATGCTTATTATTTTTTACTTTACGATTTTATCTTTCTATTCAATTGAACTATATGAAACTACCAACTACCTACTACTTTCCTCTTTTTTCTCTTTTAAGATGTAATTCATTCCATTTTTTTCTCTTGGTAATTCGGAAACTTCACTACTTTTTCCATTACATTAATGGCTACCTTCTCCCTCCGGGCATGAGGACTGATCCTTCAGGATAATTTACCTGTTATGGGGGAGAGTTTAAGGCCAGTTGGCCCTTCCTCCTTGGTAGGTAACTCATTCTATCTACCTGTGAGCTTGTACAATGTTCTCTTTCTCCTTGGAGTTTAAGAATTCACTATAGTCTTTCCTTTTCCATACTGCCTGGGAATGAGGCCAGTACCTCCCATCTGCAGACACAGCTTTTTCTTCAAGTCAGAAAAGTTTTTCTTCTATCATTTATTTGGTTTGTGCCTCTATTTCAGCCATCCCTTTTTCTCCTTCTAGAACTCTTGTTTGCACAATAGGACGCCTGGATTTGGCCTCCAGATCTCTTGTCTGTGGTCTGTTCCTTCATGCCTTTGAGCTTTCCATTGAACTTTGAGCTATTTCTTCCATTAGACCCAACCACTTTCTTCATATTCCTCCAACGTACCAAACTTGTTCTTTCCTTGGGGATCTTTGCACTTGTTATGCTTTCTTCCTGGAATGGCTTCTCTTTCCCTGCTCAGCCAGGCCTCTAGGTTCATCTTAGCTCAGATGTGCCCTTCTCAGATATACCTTTCCTGCTGCATTGGACATAAACACCATACTCTGGACATCAGCTTGGTTCCTTTTCTTCATTATTCACACTGCCCATAATGAAGCTGAGTTTTTATTTGTTTGGCTGTTGTTGTTGTTTTTACTGTTGGATCCATCCTTTACTTCCCCACACTCCTCACTGTGGGGCAAGGACTCTATAAATCCTTCAAATTCTTGCTGTGTCCCTTCTTCTCATGTACCTAGTGTCTAGCCCAGGTCACCCCTTGGTAAACACTTATGGAAGAAATATAAGAGTGAATTAATGCGGGGCTGCCCCAGGGAGACTCTACTCTGTCCAGCCTCAACCCCACACATAGGAGCATTGGAATGGGAGAGTGGGTCATCAGAGGAAGGTGGGACAGTGCTTATCTGTGAGGGCTTGAATGACTGGTGCCTGTTGGGCTTTTTTTATTCTGTGACTATAGGCAGGGAACAGGAGCAAACGCTGGGTGGGGCTTCCTAGCAACCCTGCTGAGTGTGGGGACCTTTGGGCCTGACCCAGGCAGGGCTAGCCTTGATCTGGGGTACTCTCACCCTGCCCCAACCTCCCTCCTGCTGCCCCATTTTAATTTTTTTCCATAGCCCTTATCATTTAATACCACATGCCATTCTTATTCAGTCAGCCAACAGGTACTTCTGGAGCTTCCTTGGTATTTGAGGTGCTCAGGATATATCCATGACTAAAACAGAGAGATTCTTACTTCACAGGGCTCTTGTTCTAGTGGAGGAAACCACACTTCCTATAAAGGATAATAAATGCTTTCATAAAAAAGGTAACTGCTATGGAAAAGAGTGGAGCAGCATAAGGGGATAAAGGTGATCTCACGTGCTGGTTGAAAGGTGCCTGTTGCAGTCTGAAATGAGGGACTTCGAGGGCATTTGGGTACAGTCCTGTGGAAATCTGCAGAAAGCATTCCAGGTATGGGAACACCTGGAGCCCAGCTCCTGAGCCAGGGGAGTGCATGGAGTGTGATATGTGAGAAATCGAGCTGCTGAGCAGAGGAGCCGGAGATGAACAGGGGAGACGCAGCCACAGAGGTAATGGGGGATCATAAGGCCCCTGACAGCTCTGACTTTTCCTTGGGCAGGTGCTACTGCAGGGCTCTGAACAGGGCGAGAGGGATTCTGATTTATGTATTTACAGGCTGGTGTGTGGAGAATGGACTGCAGGTGGCAAGAGCAGCAGCAGGAGACTGGAAGGTGGCCGTGACATTGCCCTAGAGAGAGAGATGGTGGTGGTCTGGGCTGGGTGGAAGCCATGGACCTGGCTAGAAGTGCTCTCATCCTGGGTAGATGATGCATGGAAGGAATAGGACTTCTTGAATGTAAATGATAAGAAAGTAGTTAAGAGGTACTATGAGGCCTTTGGTCTGAGCAATAGAAAGGACTAAGCAGTCATCACTTTGAGCTGGGGGAAGTGAGGTAGAGTGTGTTTGGGGGATGAGCCAGAGCTAGGGTGGCACAAGTTGAATTTGAGACGCCAAGTGGAAGTCAGAGTGCAGATGCAGAGTCTACAGCTGGGCATTGAGTGTGGCCCTCAGGGTCTGGACTAGACATACACTTTTGGGAGTGATGGACATGGAGGTGGAATTTGAAGCCATGAACCTGGATAAGATTATGACAGAAATAATGTAGACAGAGAGAGGAGGCAAAGAGGAGGAACCAGTGAGGTGAGAGGAAACCACAAGGGCATGGAGCCCTGAAACTCACAGGTAAAGTGTTTCCAAGCGAAGAGAGATCAGCTGGTCACAGGAAGTCGTTCTTGCCCATTCCTATAAAGGCAGCCACCCGCCACCCCCCCCCCCCTCCACCTTTGAACCATTTTGGTTCAATGCTATATTTCCAGCACAGAGTATAGGTATTCAGTACCTATCTGTTGAATAAATAAGCATATGCATGAATCCACACCTCTGCAACCCCCCCAGTGCACATACAGCATGGGGCTGCAACGCTGGCCTCATTTACAAAAAAGTGAGATCAGGTAGGAGGCTCTGACCACTCTCAGTAGCACCTCCCTCCCCCCTCGCATTTGCCAGCTACACTGACATGCACTCAGGTGGGAGCTCTTCTGGCCAACCCATATGACCCAGGACAAATGAGCCTCAGACAAGTCACGCAGTGGTGGAGGGTGGTAGGGCCTATGTTGGCAATGGGTCATCTGCCAGTCCCCAGAGGACTCTACAGTCATTCCTCTGTCCACCCCTCTGCATCCAGTCATCCATCCACCTGTGCATATAACCTTCCTTTGCTCACCGTCTACAGTCACTCTATTGCCCATCTTTCCATCCAACCACATCCAGTCCTGTGTCCCGCCGTATGCCAGGGTGAAGAACTTCGCAGTTTGTTGCAGACTGCCTCAGTATTAGTCTTGGAAAGCCCACATCCCGGGAAACCCTTGGACTCTGGAAAAATGGGACACTTGGTTGAGCCATCCGTTCACCCAAGCATCCCTAGCACCCCACATGCCCCAAACCCATCTGTCCACCCTACCACCCACCTGACCTCCCCCTTGAAGGCAGGCAAGGCTCCGCCCCATCCCTGGCCCCGCTCCTCGCCCCGCCCCTCCCGGAAGCCGCTGCCTCGGATCCCGGCGCCCTAGCAACAGCGCTTTTCGCGCTGCCCAGTCCGCGAGCTGGGCTCCCGGTGTGAGCCAATAGCGAGGGGCTCCGGGAGCGAGGCGCGGTGGGCGGGGCTCGGCGCGGCCGCCGCCATCTTGATGGGAGAGAAACAATAGGACGGAAGCACCGCTGGACGGGCCGAGGCCGCAGGTAAGGCCCGCCTTGTCCGGCCTAAGGCTCTGCCGCCCTGGTAGATTTCGTGGAGGATGTCTCCGGGCCGTTCGGGGGCGAAGTCTCTGGTCATTAGGAGTGTCTCCGAGTTATTTGGGGAGGGGCTCTCCCGCGATCTTGGGGGCGGGGGGGATCTCTCAGGGTCTTTGTGGGGCCGGATATCCCCGGTCATTTGAGAGAGGCATTGTTTCTTCAGGTTACTGGGGGGAGACTGTCTCCCCTGATTTTGAGGGACAGAGTCTTCTCTGGTCATTGAGGGGTCTCCCAGGTATTTTGGCGGTGCAGGATCTACCCGGGTCGTTGAGGAGGTTTTCTCGGACCTTTGTGGGGGAACGATCTCCTGGGTCATTGCTTCCCAGGACAGCGGCGTCCGTGGTGTCCCGGGTTATTGGGGGTGGGGGGGTTCTCCTTGAGTCTGCGGGTGGAGGAGTCAGCCCACCGCCTCAGGTGCCGTTTACCTGGGGCCGGCAGATGTGCAGCCATTTTGAGTGTTGAGTGCCAGTGGGGCCTGTCAGCTGGTGTACGGTGAGGAAATCTGCCCACCTTGTTATCCAAAAAAGTCCCAGAATGGATCAGAGGACGCCTTCTTTAATAGTGATAGCGTCGCCGTCGGTGGAGCTTTCATTTCTTTCACATTGGCTTAAAGACTGCTTTTGTCTCTTGCATTCTAAGGGTTTGTATCATTTTCCTCAGTTTCCTATATTAAGAAAGCTGCACTAGCAGACAAATGAGGGCAAACGTTGCGAAAACAAAATGTGGAAAACAGAAAACCCCGTGCTCTTACCTACCAGGGAAACAGAACTAGTTACTGCTTGGAATGAAACATTTTGGTAGTTGTACATAACCCAAGAATAAAATAATAGTTTGAAGAATGAAAGAATAGTTTGAAGAAAAAGTACTGAAACTTTTCAAAAGTGGCTAACAGAAATGTTCCAGTTCACCAGCTTTATGATTTTTTTTTTTTATGAAGCACCATGATTACAGTGATTTTGATGAATTCTAGTATTTAAAGTATTTGCATTTTTAGTAGGGTTACATTTAAGTGACCTCAGATGCTTATTTACATAGGTTGCTGCTGTGGAGCTCGTATAATTGCATCCTGTAGCCCGGTGTTAAGTATGTGAAGAGAAGTTTCAGGGTGGTGGTGTTACTGTTTTAACTTTAGCCACTATCAGAATTAGAAACCGACCAAAATGAATACTTTATCATATTTGACCTAAAAGGCCAGTTGATGGCTTAGTGACTTTTTCTTTGGAGAAAAAGTCAGTTGAACTGTTAACTGTTGCTCCAATTGGTTTATTTGCCTTGTGACTTTAGAATTCACAGGAATTGTTAGAAAGAAATCAAATGCATGAGAGCCAGCACTAGAGTTGAGATAATTGTAAAAACCAGTTCAGCAGATGTAATAGAACTTCTGTGCGTCACCATTTTGTAAGTGACAGACCGGTACAACTGTATACTATCCTGGGGTCTGTTGGGCAGCGGAATGTGGGAGGAAGGAGCAACCGCTGACTGGTGAACCTTAGCCAGTCTCCCTTGCAGAGGGGTGCCAGAGCCTTCTGTAGGCACCAGAGATGTCACTGGTATCTAGGCAACAGGGATGAGCCTGAGCCTCCCTGAGGCCAGCTTACTGAGGTGAAAATTTTCCATTGTTGGGATCATAAAGAAGATGCTCTGGGGAAGAATTTTCCCTTTCGGTGAAGTTATTGTACCTAGTGAGATGATCACCCTAACAAATTGAGCACATTGTTTTACAGTGGATGGTAAGCAGATGATTTCTCTTGTGTGATTACGTTTTTGTTTTTTAAATAAATTATATTTTTTGCCTACTTGAATACCAAGTAATAAAAGTAGCAAGTAGTATTAGTATTTTGCAGTATACTCTGGGAGCAAGAAAAGGTCCTGTTTCCACAAAATTGAATTTATAGTCCACCTCAGAGTTTGAAGGAAGAGACAGTCTCCTAAGCTTATGAACAGTTGGTTTGGTCTGTCATCCATCACTGGCTTCTGTAGTTACCAACTCCTAGTCCATCTTGTTCCATGTCACTCTGCCTGTCACTCCCCACCTTAAAAAAAAGCTGACTTTTTTTAGGCGGCATACCCCTAGAACATATTTTATCCATAAGTATTTCATTGTGTATCACTAAGAGTCAAAGAGCTACCCATGCTATCTACAATGCCATTTTTTCTGCCTAAAAACCAATGACAGTACATTCTTTTTTTCACCCAGATATCTGGTTGTGGTCAAATGTCCCTGATTTTCCCGTAATTTTTTTTTACAGTTGATTTATTCATATCAGGGCCCAAATAAGATATGTGCATTGCATTTGATTGAAGTGTCTCTTTTGTTTCTTAATTTTATATATGCTCATTCTGTTTTCCTTATAGTTATTTTGTTATTATTGTTGTTTTTAATTTTTTTAACATTTATTTATTTTTAAGACCGCGAGCAGGGGAAGGGGCAGAGAGAGATGGAGACACAGAATCAGAAGCAGGCTCCAGGCTCCGAGCTGTCAACACAGCGCCCGACTTGGGGCTCAAACTCAGAAACCATGAGATCATGACCTGAGCTGAAGTGGGATGCTCAACTGATTGAGCCACCTAGGTGCCCCTCCTTGTAATTGTTTGGTTGAAGCAATTGTCATTTATCTTTTAGGATTTCCCATACGCTGGCTTTTGCTGATCACACCCTGTGCTTGAGACCTTTTCACTATGGTGGCTTGGTTTGAAGGGATTCTTCGTGTAGATCTTTTCAGCGAAGAAGTTGGGAAGGCTTTGCCAAAGCTCATTCAGAACTGAGCCGCAGACTGTGAACTCTGAGGGGTGTCAGGGACCTAAAGGGCCACACAGTGCAAGACCCTCCTCCTCTCTCTCTGTCATGTGGTCCAAAGGGTATGTATGAGACCTAGATTTCCCATGTGAAACTGGGAGGAATTTCTTAACCCATGGCTTCCAGGGAGGGGGTAGATGTTCTGCTTCTTTGTCTCTTTACAGACCTTCTCTCACACTGCTCAGGCAGTTCTCACCTATAGGGGCCCTGACCCAGTGCTCTTCTTTCTTTGCACATTACTCTTAGAGTGCCTTCTGTCTTCCCTTTGTAGGCTATTCCCAAATCTGTTTTCGAATTAGGTTCACTCAAGCTGCAAATCCATTGCTCCCAACTATCTGCTGAACATTTCTTCTTGGGTGTTTGACCATCCCCTTATATTTAAGTGTCTGCAGCTCAACTCCGTGAATTCATGAACAAAAACATCCTTGTTCTGATGTGGGAAGGGTCAATATTTGACTCATTCCTCTAATTTGATTCCCTGTATCAGGAGTTCTGAAGATAGAGTCCACAGTTGCTCACATCCCAGACTGTATGTAGAGTTCAGTGAGGGTGTGCATTTTTCAGGAGAGAGGCCCACCCATCTCAGATTCTTGAGGGGGTCAGTGACCCCCTAAAGGGTTAAGAACAGTGTGGTACACCTAGTCATCTACCAAATCCTGTTTCTCTACTTTCACACCCCCTTCCTTCTTTAATTCCCCTGTGTGGGCTGGCCACCAGCCTCCCTCAGTACATTGGAGAAGGCAGGAGAATCTGTGCCCTGCTGAGTGCCACTGAATGTGGGGAAATCATTCCAGGTGGGCAGGTGTCTGGAGAAGGCAGCTCTGGTGTTTTGGGAGCTCCAGAACCTGGGGGTTCTCAGGACTCTTTCCTACTCCCTGCCCCTGGGATGACGGAGGAGAGACCCTTGAGGGAAGGAAGCCTAGGCTGGGAGAGGCTGGAAAGATCAGCTTGGTCTTGATCCTTAAGTCCTCCTAGAGGTTGAAGCTCTACTAGGGGTACTCCTGCTATCATCTCCTCTAGCAGACTCTCAGGCTCAGGACTGTGAAGGCGGTGTTGCCTCCTTCTCTTTCACCTTTGGTTTTGACATCTTCAGGTAACCAGATACTAAGTTCATGAGCCCACAAAGTTACCTGAAACATGTCTATGGTGTAAAAGGTAACAGAGTAGCTTGAGAGCTTTCTAAGCACACATAGTTTTTCTTTAAAGGCTTTTCTCCTCTCAAACCTCCTTTTTCACACGTGCTTCTTTTTTTATGTTTACTTATTTATTATGAGAGAAAGAGCATGAGTGGAGGAGGGGCAGAGAGGGAGAGAGAGAATACCAAGCAGGCTCTGCACTGCCCATGCAGAGCCTGACATGGGGTTCAATCCTACAAACTGGGAGATCATGACCTGAGCCAGAATCAAGAGTCGGACACTTAACTGACTGAGACACCCAGGTGCCCTTTCACATGTGCTTCTAATGTGTATAAGAATTCTATTTTGTTTACTCCTTAAGTAAGAATGCAGACAGTAGACCCCAATAGATGCTGGTTCCTCTTCCACCGTCCCTCTACCTATGTCACTGCAGTAGTGACCTGCGAAACCAGGTTTTCCCTTTTCTCTCTGCCAGCTTAATTTCCCACAATCCTTGGTGGCTCACGGACATTACAGGGCAGAGTGAAACTGGGTGCAACTTCTATGCTTTGTCCCAGCAATTCTACTTCTAGGAATTTTCCTACAGAAATACTTCCACAAGAGTGCAAAGACAGCTACAAGGACACTCATTGAATTATTATTGTAATAAATAAATTAGTGTCAGTAGGGAAGTTAAAAAATGCATTATGATTATGTGTAAATATTATGCTGTCTTTGAAAGGAATTCTGTATGGACAGATACATGGCTAAGGCATATAGTTTAATGGGGAAGAATAGCAAAACAACAAATGTAGAATGATCCTACTTGTGTGAGAAACTGGAGTAGTCAGAATCATAGAGGCAGTTGAATGGTGGTTGCCAGGGGCCTGAGGGAAGGGAGACTGGACAGTTAATTGTTTAATGGGTACAGAGTTTTAGTTTGGGAAGATAAAAAGTTTTGGAGATGGGTGGTGGTGATGGTTGTATAAAATGTGAGTGTACTTGGTGCCACTGAACTGCACCCCCCAAGCAGTTTAAAAGGGTGAATTTTAGGGGTGCCTGGGTGGCTCAGTCGGTTAAGTGTCTGACTTAGGCTCAGATCCTGATCTCACAGTTGTGAGTTCAAGCCCTACGTTGAGCTCTGTGCTGACAGCCTGGAACCTGCTTCAGATTCTGTGTCTCCTTCTCTCTCCCCTGCTTGGATTCTGTCTCTCTCTCTCAAAAATAATAAACATTAAAAAAAATTTTTTTTTTAAGGTGAATGTTCCATTGTTTCACACATTTCATCACATTTTTAAAAAGGTGAGAGAAACAGCCAATTTTACTGGGGGAGATGGGGGGAAGCAAAGTAATACAGCCTGATCCTGTTTATGTAAAGAATAGAAAAATGCATGGAAGAAAATCTGCAGGATGAAGAGACTAATAATGGTGGTCATTTTATCACACTTACAACCAGTTAAAAATCTTTATTTATTTATTTTTTTAATTTTTTTAAACGTTTATTTATTTTTGAGACAGAGAGAGACAGAGCATGAACGGGGGAGGGGCAGAGAGAGAGAGGGAGACACAGAATCGGAAGCAGGCTCCAGGCTCTGAGCCATCAGCCCAGAGCCTGATGCGGGGCTTGAACCCACGGACCGCGAGATCGTGACCTGAGCTGAAGTCGGACGCTCAACCGACTGAGCCACCCAGGCACCCCAAAAATCTTTATTTTTTAAAAGGCTAAACAGGATATCCTTTGGCACTCCATTCCTCTGCCTGGCGTTGAAGCCTCCTCTCTTTGCACTCCTTCCATGAGCACAGGCTTAGTATGCCCTTATTGCCTCGTACTGTCAAGTCCCTCCTGTGACCTCCATTTCCCAGTGGACTCTGGAGGAACAGGGCAGTGGGTAGAGAACAGCCCACGTTTGGGGAGTGCACTGCATGCGAGCCAGGCAGGAGGCTAGTTGTTTTACTCTTGTTCCCACCTCAGAGCACCTCTGTAAAACTGTACCATGCCTGGTGTACAGATAAAGACAGGCACCAAGAAGAGGTAACGCACCATTTTTACCCCAGTGTAAAGCAGGCCTTACTTTGCCAGGAGAATTTTTTGAGGGGCGCCTGGGTGGCTCAGTCAGTTAAGCATCCGACTCTTGGTTTTGGCTCAGGTCATGATCTCATGGTTAGTGAATCTGATCCCCGAATTGGGCTCTGTGTTGACAGTGCGGAGCCTGCTTGGGATTCATTCTGTCTGTCTGTCTCTCTCTCTCTCTCAAAACAAACAAACTTGAGAAAATAAAAATAAAAGAACTTTTTGATACAGCCCAATAAAAATAAAAGAATTTTTTGTATAAACTTAGAGTACTTGGAAAGTTGGCCTCCCTACAATATTTATTGTTTTTAATTACACATACACATTTAGTTATTATCTAAACAAAATGTATTCCTTTAGAAGTTATACTTTTTACCCACATATTTCATGAATTTTGTTCCAGCTTGTCTGTTCGCATCTTTGCCATTCTCAGAGCCACATTTGGAGGTGCTCTCCTCCTTTTTCAAAAAAATTTTTAATGTTTATTTTTGAGAGAGGCAGACAGTGTAAGCAGGGGAGGGGCAGAGAGACAGAGACAGAGAGAGAACAGAGAGAGAGAGACATAGAATCCGAAGCAGGCTCTAGGCTCTGAACTGTCAGCACAGAGCCCAACGCAGGGCTCAGACTCCTAAACCAAACCGTGAGATCATGACCTGAGCTAAAGTTGGATGCTTAACCGACTGAACCACCCAAACGCCCTAGAGGTGCTCTCCTCTTGAACATTTCCTTCTCACTTCTTAGTGGTAGAGATGTGACATTGTTACTGGAACTGCTACCCTGAACTGGTTGTGATCTCTTGGGTGTGATCCTGCTACTGTGTTGATATATGTATATTTTTCTAAGTAACAGTATTACATACCATATAATGCATCCCAAAAGGAATCCTGTATCCTTCATCCTCAGTGTAGCTCCCCTCCCTACTGGCTCGCTCGCTCGCTCGCTCTCTCTCTCTTTTTCTTTTTAATGCTTATTTATTTATTTATTTATTTAATTCTTACTTATTTTTGAGAGAGCATGAACAGGGGAGGGGCAGAAAGAGAGGGAGACAAGAGGATTTGAAGCAGGTTGTATGCTGAGAGCAGAGAGCCCGATGTAGGGCTCAAGCTCACAAACTGTGAGATCATGACCTGAGCCAAAGTCAGACTCCACCCAGGTGCCCCCTCACTGGCTCTTCAGTCTTCCTGAAAGTCTTCTCACCTTGGCCTGTTTTAAAGGGCACCACTGCACTGGGTTAAGCTCTGGGGATGGAGGGAGGAAGCAAGCTCTTCCTGGTGTTGGTTGTGATGATATACCCCACAGGTACTTGCCTTGGGATCAGGGAGGCTGTAGCACATTACCATTTTGCCATTTTACATGGGAGGTTGGAGGGGAGATGAGGACATCTTTTTACCCAGAAAGTTTGTTGGACCTGACCGTAGTCCACATCTGGCTCAAGTGCACCTTGGGTTCATTTTTCTGTTTACAGACATTTTCTCCAATCTTTTTCAAGGTTGTGTATTTGTTTTTAATGTAAATTTGCATAAGTAGGGTTCTCTTCTAAGTGAAATTACGCTAATTCAATTTTACAAGTAAGGATTAAGCTATGGTGACACATGAGCATTATCATTATATGCTGGCTAAAAGTTAATATTCTAGTAACAAAAAGTTTTTGTACTTAATGCCTCTGAGATGCCACTTAGTTAAGATTGAAATGGTTGGGAGGATGAAAGCTCCTAAATGTGGTCTCCAGGTCAGAACAGACAGCAAAACAAGCATGTGGTTAAACAGAAGTCATGCCTTGGTTTGATTTTAAATGTTCATGAAATGTAGCTGTTGGTGAAGATACATAGCACCTACAGCATCCTGCCCACACAAAAATAGAAGTAACAGCTCCAGCAGGTGCTCATGGGACCCTCACTATGCTAAGTCTTTCACCTGTGTTCTTTTTGTTCCTGGGGTAATCTCATCCCACTCTGAACTGAAGGATTTGAGGCTTTGGGTTGTTTTTGAAACCCTTGTGACTTGGAGATGGAGCTCTAGTACCTGCTGTCATAAACTCCTTAGGACAGCCGGAATCAGTCTGGGCCTCTTGGGCTGCTTCTGCTTGCTTTCTGTTGTAGAGAATTCACAAAACTTTCTTTGCACTGCTGGGTTTGTTTGCTTGTTTTAACTCATTCTTGTGAATGTATTTAACTGAAAGTCATAATTGATCAAAATGGGAGGTTATTTAGTTTTGTTCTGTGTATCCATACATTTATCTTACTTCAGACACTAATACATGTTTTAGAAATTGAGTGTCCAATCCCAGGCCAAGGAAGATTAAAACTTTTCTTTTAAGGAAATAAGATGTGTTAGAGACAAAGAAGCAGAACACCTGGCTAGTGTTGCTATTTCTGCTCCAGACTTTTCTATCCCTAGTTGCACACTCAGAAATGAGGGGCCCCATGGGTTGTGTGAGCTCTGCCTTACTCTTTTGGGGAATGTAAAAATCTTGCATCCCCCTTCAAAGATTGTTTTATAAGAATAGTAGATTATTTTTGTTTAACAAGTATAAAACTCATGCTAGATATGAATTTTTACTGTAACCCTCCTCCCTACCTTTTTTATCTGGGATTGAGATCCCAGGTCTATACAACTTTGGTATCTTTGCTAAGGCTGCAGCAACTTTTGTCTTGGGATTAACCTAGCTCCATGCCTGCCTTCTTTCACTCTGATGCCTATTTGTTTAAAATGTGCTTGAAACTTGGTGTCTGTGGACTGCACCTTTAGCTCATTCCTCCCCTTTTCATGAGCAACAAGTGATGCTGTATCTCTGGAGTTCTCAGTTTAGCTTCTTTTACAGGGTGCTCTGTGGAGGTGTGTGAACCCAGCACCTGTTGGTTCTCATGCTAAACAGAATCATACTGTTTCCTTGAGAGACTGTCTATAGAGTTACCCAACAAAGGAAGAGGAAGGGTGGATATAGAATACATGACCAAAGAATGTATGTATATTTTTTAAAGTTTGTTTGTTTATGTATGTATGTATGTATGTATGTATGTATGTTTATTTTTTGAGAGAGAGACACGCAGTGTGAGCAGGGGAGGGGCAGAGAGAGAGGGAGACAGAATCCGAAGCAGGTGAGCTTGTGAGATCATGACCTGAGCCGAAGTCAGGTGCTTAACTGACTGAGCCACCCAGGCACCCCTAAAGTTTATTTATTTTGAGAGAAAGTGAGAGAGAGAGCACCAGCATGGGAGGGGCAGAGAGAGAGGGAGAAAGAGAATCCCATGCAGGTTCTGCACTGTCGGTGCAGAGCCCGATGTGGGGCTTGATCTCATGAACCACTGTGAGATCATGACCTGAGCCGAAATCAAGAGTTGGCCGCTTAACCTACTGAGCCACCCAGGTATCCCAAAGAATGTATATTTGTATGAGCTTGAACAACCTGACAGGAAAAACATACAGTACTCTTAAACCACTTAATTGCACACTGCTGAGATTATGGTCTCCTAAATGAGTTCTTAATGAACATTTTCAAGTTTTCTGCTGTTATGAGTAGAGGTTTTACATGTAAGGCGGTGAAAGATGTTCTTCCATGAACAGTATCTCTTCTCTGAGGTGAGTGCTTCTGGAAGAGAGATAGTGGAGTTGGTTGCCAACTCCCTGCTGAGGGTCTGGGTTTCTCTTCGTCTGTGTTCTTATTGGAGAGTATGGGAACACAAGTGCCTTTTCCCCAGGTCCTTTGAGCTGCCCCTGCCCCTGCCCCTTGTAGTATCTATGCTTGGCTTTATGGGACAAACACAGCAACACCTTCACAGGGTTGCATGCTTGAGGACCTTAGGGTTGATTGGGATGCTGCACCTACCTTGAGAGCCCAGGGGAAGACCGTAAGCACCAGATGCAGAATCCTGGGGCATTTGGAAGTGTGGACCTTGCAGAGGTGCCAGGTGGGAGCTGACAGACTCTAGTCCCTGAAACACTGATGGATGTGGCCAGCAGGTCTAGGGCAGGTGAAGGCTAGGAAAGGAGGAAACAGGCTGCCCTCTTCCAGGAATGATTCATTTCACTCTCAGAAGAGTGTGTGTGTGTGTGGTTTTTTGTTTTTATAGAGAGAGCATGTGTGTACAGGGGGGACAGAGGGAGAGAGAGAGAGAATCTCTCCATGCCCAGCCCAGCACACAGAGTTGATGCAGGGCTTGATCCCATAACTGTGAGATGAGCTGAAATCAAGAGTCGGATGTTTGACTGAGCCAGCCAGGCACCCCAAAAAAGTGTTTTTATTTTGAAAATACTGGAGGTTCTTTGTATAGAACCAAAGAAAGGGAACACAGTGGTAAGATGTCAAAAGTGAAAGTGCCCCACTGGCCTTCCCTCCCAGTCCTCAAATGTGCTCTTGAGTGACTGAAGTCACTGCCCTTCTCACAAGCTGGCTGATTCCAAAGGAGTCCGTGTATGATTTGCTTCAGAACTGTGGATGTGGTTGAACTTGATTTCCTCAAAGTTTCTTAATATTTTGCTATGCTTTATTTTGGAAAGAAATCTCAGGACTTACGGAGGATGACTGGCAAATGGCTCTATGTTAGGACAAAGTGCTGTGACCTGTGCCAGTGTCAGGAATTTTTTCATACCCGTATCTCATTCTTTTTCTGGCTGGTCGTGGAGGAACACTGAGTATACTGAGTGGTTTGTGATAAAAGCTGCCAGATTGGTGCTTTGAGCCTGGGACACTTTGCAAACCCTTGAGGAAAGTATTAACTAAGTGAGGTTTTGCAAGGACCTGGAGCAAATTGTGCCCCCTGGACATATAGGACCTGGTGCAGTGCAGGATACACTTTGGTCCCTCCATCAGCAGGTACAGCACTCAGGGTGTCGGCCTAGGCATGTCAGGGATGCCTGGGTTCTGTGGCTGCCCATGAGGACTGGATCATTTTTGGCTCCCTGTGTTTTAGAGAATGAGCTCGTGTGTCATCTGGTTAGGGAACCAGCTGAGGGATGAGTAGGGGTAAACATCAACAACATGCAGAGAACATATAATCTTGCCTGAAGCCAATGGACCATTATTTGTCAGCACACGAGAGAACTGTGACTCAAGGTAGGAAAGTCCCTCATGGATTGAGCCCTCACAGCAATTTCGGCTGCAGTCTGAGACAGCCATTTCTGTGTGTTTCTGTTGTGTGTATTTTTTAGGGGGTGGTGGGAGTCATAGACTGCACCAAGGAGGAGGAGACTAGAAATGAGAATTGCCCTTGAAAGAGGAGTAATGGGCTTCTTTCTAAGGAGGACTGAGAATTCTTGGTGTATGTATGAAATACATTTAGTTATTTATAAGAAAATGTGATTCTCAGATAAAGAAGACATGTGACACCTTAGAATCAATAATTTCAATTTCCTTGAAGGAGCCGTGCTATGCTTTTAGCTAAAAAAAGCTTTTTAAGTTGCTAAAACTTTGTAATTCTAGCAGTATAACTCTGATGAACATATTTCTAGGTAGGCTGAAAGTTCCTTCTCATCCCCTTCCATTTTGGGACCTTCTAGTCTTTCATTCCAGAAATCTAATTTAACAAGGCAGAGAGATGGGGTAATGTGTCATGCTGGTGGTTCTAGAGAGGAGAAGCATCTGAGAGGCTGCTGCTTCCCTTACAGAAAAGCTTGTCTGGATTTTTGGAACAGAATCTGGTGTTTTATTTGTTCCTCAGCATTGGGGGAAGGATCTGTGTTATTATGGCTTTAATGAAACAGTTCCATGTACAACTTCCAGCTTTTCACTTATTAGAACTAGAATAAAGGGGCACCTGGGTGGCTCAGTCAGTTGTGCGTCTGACTTCAGCTCGGGTCATGATCTCACGGTTCGTGAGTTCGAGCCCCGTGTCAGGCTCTGTGCTCAACAGCTCAGAGTCTGGAGCCTGCTTTGGATTCTGTGTCTCCCTTTCTCTCTACCCCTTCCCCACTTCCTCGCTCACTCTCTCTCTCTCTCAACAATAAATAAACATTAAAAAAAATTTTTTTTAACTAGAATAAAATGCTAACGAGGGAGAAAATGAACACCTAGTCTTGGACCACAGGCATCTGTGTCAAGTTGATGCAGAGATTGTGTCTTGTCTCTGGCCCTGCTGCTTTAGTGGAGCCAGTGCCTACTATGGCATTGGGAGGATGGGGGGAGACGGGGCAGACAGACACCTTGCCAGCCTGCCAGTCAGGCTGCAGCTCCTTTAAGGTTAGGACTAGGATTCCAGCCATTCTTAGCAGTAACTCTTTCATCTCAGGCACCTGGTTTTTGTGGTGACGCATACCTGTTATGGTGACCTCAGTACCTGGCACCTCAGCATACCCATCATGGCCATGTCTACTCCAGAGGGCTGTTGTAAGAGCAAGGGTGTTACAGAACAGACTAAGTGCTCCAAAATGGGAGCTCTGGTCTCTAGCATGTTTGTATCACGTTGTCATTGAAGTTTGAGGAGTTGGTTACTTCCTTTTCTGATCTTCCAACACCTTGTATACACCTTAGGGTATGTGGGGGTTGTTAACATATGGTCCATCTCCCAGGGTCTTCATCATGGAGTGGAGCTCTGAGCATGCAGTGTGGGCTAGGGCAGTGTTGGATGAGCTTAAAACCTTCAAGAGCTAAACAGCTATGTGGGTTGTCCTATTTTGGTCTTAGTGATTTCTTTTCTTTTTTCGCCTCTAATATTTTCCCTCCCTGTTGTAAAGATAATATATGCTCTGAGTTTGAGACTATTTCAAGAAGTTTGGGACATTTAGAAAACTGAAAAGAAAGGAATAACGTCTTACTATTTGGTACAAGGCAGATCCAGGTTTTGTGCTGTCTGAAGTTTATATAATGTAATATGAATATATATATAATTTATTTATATAAATATGTAATTATAACTGCCATCTTTAAACAAAAGAATTTACAATTATGAAACCAAGTAGGTAGGAAAGTGAATATCTGTTTAGATTGAAAAAAAATCAGAAGATACACATTTCAAAATCAGACAAATACTACAACTGCAATACTTTTCCCCCTACATTTTGAGGCAGGATTTTGATTGCCTCTTCTGTGACAACAGTGTTATAATGTTTCTATAGAAAGGGCATACAGTTGCTCCCCTAGGTTGATGCTCATCTGCTTTCTCTTGTTGACAACTTAGAACAGTTTCTTTCAGCTTCACAACTCATCCTATGTCATGTAAATTTTTAGAATTGTTGTCAAATTTGGGAAACCTGTATCAAGTTTTTTTCACACCTGAGCTGGGAGACTTGGAGGCATTCAACTTTTTTTTTTTTAAGTTGCCATTTTTAGGTGCACCTGGGTGGTTCAGTCTGTTAAGCCTCTGACTCTTGGTTTTGGCTCAGGTCATGATCTTACAGTTTTGTGAGTTTGAGCCCTGTGTTGGGTCTGTGCTGAGTGTGTGGAACCTGCTTGGGATTCTCCCTCTCTCCCTGCCTCTCTCCAATTCGTGCTGTCTCTCTCTCTGTCTTCCTCTCTCTCTCTGAAAAATAAACGTTAAAAGAAATAAAGTTGTCTTTTTTTAACATTTATTTATTTTGAGAGAGTGCGAGCAGGGGAGGGGCAGAGAGAGGAGAGAGAGAATCTCAAGCAGGCTTTTGCGCTGTCAGTGCAGAGTCCGATACAGGGCTGGAACTCACAAACCATGAGATCATGACCTGCACCAGAATTAAGAGTTGGATGTTCAGCTGACTGAGCTACCCAGGTGTCCCAAGGCATACAGCATTTTTAATGCAGTGGCAGTGATGAAAGGGCCTTGGAAGGGGGTGGGACAGCCATGACCTCTGTGAGTAGCTGGTACTTTTTAAAATTTTTGTGTGTATGTGGTAAAATATACTTTACGTAAAATTTACCATTTTAACCATTTTTATTGTATGATTCAGTAGCATAGCTGGTACTTTTTGACAGTCTTTTTCTCTATAATTCTTTCGACATAGTTGAGACAATATAGATTATACAATTTTTATATCTTGCCTTCATTTAAAAGAGTATATCATAAGCATTTTCTCAGATTGCTTAAAAATCGTAAAATTGATAAACTTTTTATAATATCTCGATAGTTCATCATGCACTCTTCTGTTGCTTGACATGGAAGTGAGTGCGATCACAATGGGGTATAAGAGATATCTTGATCACTGTGGTGCAGTGGTGGGAATTTTCCTGAGGTTGGTAGTTTGATGCCCTGTACTCAGATGGGTCAATCTGGTCAGCCTCTTATCCTTGCCTCCCACAAGGCACATATTGACAGCTTTCCTCTTACTTCCTGGCTTTATTTTGCTAAAACTCCTTTTTGTGTATTCATTTTGTTATCAGGGATTGTGCCTCATCTGGTACCCAGCTTCCCCAGAAGTCCAGGTCATGCAGGGAATGATTTTCCTTCTGCATTGTCTTGCTGAGATAACTTACTTAAATAAAGCTGGATGGCAGACCCACCAGTGTTGCTGAAAGAGGCCTTCAGCAGAGACTCAGCACCAACCCATGGCCATTCTTTGCTTTGCCTGCAAAAGATGGGGATGATCATCTTGTAGTGATAACTTTGCAAAGCAAAAGGTTTGAGTCTTTGGGATGTGAACTTTGAACCAACACAGAATTTCTGATTGCTAGTTAGTATATTTGTTTTAAACTATGATAGAATTTTAATCTTCTTGAGGCCACATTTTTAAAGTTTATTCTTCAGTGACCATTCTTTTCCTGCCTGATTTTCTACAAGAGATAATTTTCCAGGAGGTTGATTGTCATTACATTAAGAGCTTAAGCTTTGTTTACATGAAATGTTTCCACATCACCAGGTCCCACATGAGTGTTAGGTGCAGAGTCCTTCATTTATATTCCTCAGTTATTGTAGACTTGATAGATGGGGAATTATAAATGCAAAATTAATACCAGTCGGTGCTCAGAATACATTTTGTAAAGTGTGTTGCATGCCTCATTTTAATAATTGTACCCACTGTATGTATGATTGGTTTGGGTTTGGATAATTGCAGTGGTTGCCTTTTGAGTTCTCTGTGTTAATCTGCGTGTGACAGGTGTTCATGACGCAGTAGTGATTTTGAGGCACATCCTGTGAAGTGCCTACTCTGTTTGTGTTCTCCTGGACTCTGGAGATTCAGCAGTGAACGGAGCGGTCAGAAATCTCTGATTTTATGGACCTTTGTTTTTTGGTGGGGTCAGGGTCAGGGATAACAAAAAATAAACAAGACAATAAAACATAGTATGTTACATAGTGATAGGTACTAAAGAGAAAGCAGGGTTGTATAAGGGAGTGTGGACAGGGAGATATGTTACTTTCAGATGGGGTACTAATAAGGAAGGCCTCATTAAAGAAGTCACATTTGGGGGCGCCTGGGTGGCTTAGTCGGTTGAGCGTCCAACTTCAGCTCAGGTCATGATCTCACGGTCCGTGGGTTTGAGCCCCGCGTCGGGCTCTGTGCTGACAGCTCAGAGCCTGGAGCCTGCTTCGGATTCTGTGTCTCCCTCTCTCTCTGACCCTCCCCCGTTCATGCTCTGTCTCTCTCTGTCTCAAAAATAAATAAAACATTAAAAAAAAATTTTAAAGAAGTCACATTTGTATGAAGAGCTGAAGGAGGTAAGAGAGTAAGCCAAGGGGGTACCCAGGGGAAAAGTGTACAAAGCAGAGGGAATGGCAAGTGCAAAGGCTCTGAGGTGGGTGTATTCCAGGCATGTTTGAGAAATAACAAGGAAGCTAGTATAAGAGGAGCCGACTTGATGCTGATTTTTCTTTCCTTCTGGGTGTTTTACAAGAAAGGCTTATTAAGGGCCTTCATGCTTCTGTTTTGCTTGATTGTAAAGGATGTTTTGCTTTGACTTTATAAGAATTAAAAAAGATAACCATGCAATTGGTAGTAGTCTGTGAGTAGGGGTGCCTGGGTGGTTCAGTCGGTTAAGAGTCCAATTCTTTTTTTTTTTTTTTTTTTTTACAATTTTTAAATTTTAATTTTTTTTTTTTTTTTTTTTTTAAAATTTTTAAATTTTAACTTGTTTTATTTTTTATTTTTTAAAATTTACATCCAAATCAGTTAGCATATAGTGCAACAATGATTTCAGGAGTAGATTCCTTAGTGCCCCTTACCCATTTATCCCATCCCCCCTCCCACAACCCCTCCTGTAACTCTCAGTTTGTTCTGCATATTTATGAATCTCTTCTGTTTTGTTCCCCTCCCTGTTTTTATATTATTGTTTCCCTTCCCTTATGTTCATCTGTTTTGTCTCTTAAAGTCTTCATATGGGTGAAGTAATATGATTTTTGTCTTTTTCTGACTAATTTCACTTACCATAATACCCTCCAGTTCCATCCACGTAGTTGCAAATGGCAAGATTTCATTATTTTTTTTTTTGATTGCCAAGTAATACTCCATTGTATATATATACCACATCTTCTTTATCCATTCATCCATCGATGGACAAAGTGTCCAATTCTTGATTTCAGCTCAGGTCATGAGCCCCGAGTCGATTTTCTGTCTCTGCCCCTCCCCACAGCTTGCGCACACATGCGCATACTCTCTCAAAATAAATAAACTTAAAAAAAAAAAAAAAGTCTACCAGTATTAAGAGCCTGATAAAAATTAGGCTTTCAAAGTGAGCAAATGGCTTTAGGATTAGCATTGGGTGTCATGGATTTACAAGGGGAAATTTGGCTATCTCTGAAAGTCTATACCATCTGGCAATGCCTTCACAGAAAGGGAGGAGTCCGTACTTTGACCAAGATGGTGACCCAGGCTGACCTTGGCAGGAGTGACTCAAAGATGCTCAGTGTAAGGCAAATGACCCGAGTGAGAACAGATGGGAAGGTAAATTTCATCCAGTGCATTTGCATGTAGAAACTATTTAAAAGCTAATACGATCTTTTTAAATACAGTTTTTTTCTGATTATTAAAATAATATATACTTATGAAAATTTGGTAAATTAAAAAGTATAAGAAAAAATTTAATCCCTTTATTGAATTGTAAATTATATACAATAAGATTCATCAATTTTAAGTCTAATTTTATGAGTTTTGACAAATTTATGCAGTCATATAATTACTGCCCCAGTCATAGCTAAAACACTGTCATTACCCCTAAAAGTTCTCTTGGTCCCCTTTGCAGTAAATCCTATTCTTCTACCTCTGCAACTGCCTATCTACTTTCTATAGTTCTGCTTTTTCTAGAATTTTGTATAAATGGAATCTTATAGCACATAGTCTTTTCTGATTGGCTTTTTTTCACTTCTGATGCTTTTATGATGAATCTTTGTTGTTGCATGTATCAGTACATTCACTTTTATTACTGAATAATATTGCATTATATGGATATACCACAGTTTGTTTATTCATTCACCCATTTGATGGATGTTTGGATTTCCACCTTTTGGCTGCTGTAAATAGTGCCTCTGTGATCATTCATGTATAAGCCTATGTGGACATTTGTTTTCATTTCTCTTAGGCATATGCATATGTAGGATTGTTGGGTCATATAATAAGTATATGTTGAACTTTCTAAGAAACCGCCAAACTGTTTTCTGAAGCGGCTGTTACCTTTTTGCATTCCTACCAGCAGTGTTTAAAGAGTTCAGTGACTGACCCTGGTGGTGGAGACATGGGTTATGTGCAGATGCCGTATGGTGGCGGCTGTGGGGCTCAGGGAGAGCAGGTGTAGATGGTGAGTGTTGATTTTCCACCATCAGGCTAGTGTGCCTCACAACATTCCCTATCACTATCCAACCCTGGGGCTTTTCTTGAGGCAAATAAGTGGCCCCAGCAAACTCCATTTGTAGCCTCAGTAAACTAAATTCTAGATGTGTGAGCTAACGGCTCAGGGCTTTTCATGAGTCATAGTTGTTTTATTTGCAATATTTTAGAAGCTAAGATTATTAAGGTGTTGTTTCCAGTAAATTCTTCAACCAGTTTGACAGATTTAGGGAGATGGACTGTGGAGGAAATCTGTGTCCTGTCCTAGGATGAATTATGTTGTTTTCCTTCCCTGTTCAGAGTTCATGGGTCAATGTGAGGCAATGTGGAAAATAAAATAGATGCTAAATCTGAAGGCAGTATTTTGTTTGTCCCCCCCTCCCTTGGTACAGGGTCCACACATTGCATGGACATCTCAGTAACCATTAATACTCTAGGATTCTTGGGAAACTGGGCCTTAGACTTTGGATGTTTAAAAACCATTGAGAGAACCCTCTGCTCAAACCACATGTGGAACAGAGAAAGAGTAGCAGGTGAAAAAGCAGGTGTTTTGGGTACTTTTTCTTCCTTCTGGCCAGGTTGAGGCCACTGATATGCTGCTCTGTAATCCTTGGGAAGTTTGATTTCTTCAATTTCCCACAGAGATAGGGCCTATAAGGGAAGCTAGACTGGAAGCTCCACTTCTTCGTCTGCACCCCAAATGTAAGAAATATGTAGTACAGTGAAGCCATACATATGTTCATATTGAGAGATTGAACATAATTGAAATAAAACAATCACAAAACAGGACTTACATTATTATGTGCAATACAATGATAGTTTCTGTTTTTTAAGTTTATTTATTTATTTTGAGAGAGAAAGGGAGAGAGGAGCGAGTGGGAGAGAGGCAGAGAGAGAGAGAGAGAGAGAGAGAGAGAGAGAAAGAGAATCCCAAGCAGCCTCCGCACTTCAGTGCAGAGCCCGATGCAGGACTCAAACTCATGAACTATGAGATCATGACCTGAGTTGAAGTCAGACACTTAACTGACTGAACCACCCAGGTGCCCCTATTTTTTTTTTTTATATGATTAAAACAAACTACTATTCACTAATTGCATTACACCACCCACAGAGTAGAGATCTACTTCAGGCCTCTTTTCTCTATTTTAGAAACCAGAAAACTGGAACCCAGAGGGAGCCAGGGACTTGGAGTCTTTCTCTAAGCAATCAAGTGGCAGAAGTGGGACTAGAACCTGGCTTCACCTCCTTACAGGATAATCACTTGTCTCCCTAACGTCACCTCACATTTGGCAGTTTCCTCTGTCATCAGCTTGCCTCAGGCAAGGGTTGGCCTTATTTTTCTTGCATCTCTACCCAAGATGATGATTACTCTCCAGTGAGCAATGTCCTACGGACTGCCAGAGTTGGGTGCTGCAGGGAGGGTGGCAAGGTGCCATGTCATACCCAGCAGCTAATGAATACCCTGAGGACCTGGGAGGAGATGGAGACATTCACCTGGCCTTTTGGCCTCTAGCCACACTCCTGCACCATACTAGAGAGTGCTATGAAGGACCGGCTTTTGTTTTTGAGCTTTGGTGTGGAGGTGGGTAAAAGATGCCTGGAGAGAGATATTTTTCTATTTAATTGAATACGTTTAAGGAATCTTGGACAGAGTTGGAAAGGGATTTGCATTGGTGTTAGCATTACTGACAACGAAAGCAGTTTATACTTGTATGAAAGGTTTGGATTGTGTTTCTAAAGTCTGGACCATGAGGAGCATCTTGTGCAATAACAATAATTATGGTACCTGGTTCGTGCTTGGGTACTTACTGGCAGACCGACTGTGAGTCAGTACAGTAGCTTTCCTTTGGTATTGCTCGTACTCCTGAGGTCTTTTCAGTGGGTTATTATGAACTGGTCTGTGTAAACCTGGAGAAAGGGCTTGTGTGGCCAAGTATACCAGAGCTCCACCTTCTGGAGAGAGTCTGGAATGTCTGGAATGTACTCATTCTTTGAACTGATTGTCACAGAACCCTTCCCAGCACTTGCCCTCCTGAGGGCTTCTGTGATGCTCAGAAGGTGGTGCCAGGAGAGGAATCAGGACCTTTGATTTTCATCTCTTTGCATTTGGCACCCACAGTCAGTTCTCTCTAAAAAGAGATTAATACCAGTTGAAACTCTTAAAGAGAACTTTATAAATATATAGGAAATAAGACAAATATAAATATAAAACATAGGGGCGCATCTGGGTGGCTCAGTCGGTTGAACATCCAACTCTTGACTTCGGCTCAGGTCGTGATCAGATCATGAGGTTGAGTTGTACATGGGGCTCTGCGTTAACAGTGTGGAGCTTGCTTGGGATTCTCTCTCTTCTCTCTCTGCTCATCCCCCACTTTTGTGTGCACGTGCGCTCTCTCTCAAAATAGTAAATAAACTTAAAAAATAAAAAATATAAGTACATGGTGAAGGCACTCTCACAACAGGCTAAGTGTCCCATGGATGTAGGAGTACTGTATGAAGGTACTAATGCCAGAGACCCTGGGCACTAGAGGTGGCCCTATGATGGCATCCAAAAGATTGAGGTTCATTTGGGAGCTTATTGTCCCTGGCCCTGGATGAGTTCCCTCACCTCCCCAAAGCAGTGTCATTGTTTGCAACAGAGAGAATAGTGTCTTCCTCACAGAAGGTATCTCAAGGACCAAATGAGGTAAGTTCCTGTGATGAGCCAACATTTAATAGGTGCTTTACTCACCTTAGAGGACAGTGGACCCATCTTTAGCAGACCTATTCTTACCCAGCATGTCAGCTGGGGTAATGGGAACTGGAAGTGTTGCCATTAAAAACCCTGTATGGGGGCGCCTGGGTGGCTCAGTCGGTTGAGTGACCGACTTCGGCTCAGGTCATGGTCTCACAGTTTTTGAGTTCAAGCCCCGCATCAGGCCTGGAGCCTGCTTCCGATTCTGGGTCTCCCTCTCCCTTTGCCCCTCCCCCTCTCATGCTCTGTCTCTCTCTGTCTCAGAAATAAATAAACATAAAAGAAAAAAAAAGTAAAAAAAAAACAACAAAACCCTGTATGGTTGATGAAATGGCCTACATGCTGTAAGTAGTGCTAGTAGCAACCATGTAGTCTGTAAATTACAGACAGGAAACAGAACTAGCTTGACATGCCTTGAAGTGGTTAACAATTGTGTAGAGGTTGCTTTGCTAAGATCTGGGTGTTTAGTGATGCAAAGTCAGGTCTAAGGCCCTAAACCTCAGAGTGGATGAGAGCCCTGATTACGGTAGGAGCACAGCTTTGGTTTAAAGGTGTGCCCCAGCTTTTGGAGATCAGGATAGAACTGATAAAAATAGTCAGTGACCTAGAACACCGTGTATCTTTTTAAATGGAGTTAGCCAGCCTTGATCAGTTGTTTTTAGATACAGACGTTAATCATTAAAGCTAGGCCCAAGCTCCACTGCTAATAAGGTTATTGGGGCTTGTCTTTGGCCTTGGGGTGGGGGTGGGGGGTGGACACCCTGGGGGAGTAGATCTTACTAGATGGTGACTAAGCAGGTTTTCCTTTTAACTGCATTTTATAAAAATACAATTAACGACTAAGAGTGAACCCTAATGTAAACTATGATGATGTGTCAATGTGGGTTCATCATCATTTGTAACAAACGTACCACTATGGTGGGAGATATTGGTAATGGGGAAGGCAACACATGTGTGGGAGCAGGCGGTTATGTGTGCAGTCAGTGTATCTTCCTCTCATTTTTGCTGTGGGCCTAAAACTACTCTAAAAAATAAAGTTAAAAATATATATGCATGAAGTTAATCTTATTAGAAAATGGTAAGATTTAATCTGAATTCTTAGGCTTGAAATGGGACTTTACCTTATGTGGCTTTGCGTTTTTCCCGCCCATCTAACGCCGTTGTCGTGGTGGGAGGGCACTGGCTGTGTGGGTACACCTGGAGCCAGTCGCTGCCTGTCGGCATCTGGCCCCGCCCCGCAGGAGCTCTGGCTGTTTGTTTCTGCGGGAGAAGGCGGGAGAAGGCGGAGCCGGGGTGGGCGGCGTGGGTGGGGCCCGGCGAGAGCACAGGCTGTTTGTCTTTCCCTGGAGGAAGGCTAGTGGCTCTAAGGCGGTTCCCAGGCCGCTTCCAATGCCAGTGTCTCTCTTTGCTTCCGGCAGAGCGTCCTGGCCCGCGCAACTGAGGAGCCAAAGCCAGGCAGACGGACGCACGGACAGACGACGGACGGAGGACTCGCTGGCCGCTGGACCCCGCCGCCTCCCCCTTCTTCCTGCCGCCTGCGTCTGGAGGATGAGCCCAGCCTTCAGGGCCATGGACGTGGAGCCCCGCACCAAGGGCGTCCTGCTGGAGCCCTTTGTCCACCAGGTCGGGGGGCACTCATGCGTGCTCCGCTTCAATGAGACGACCCTATGCAAGCCCCTGGTTCCGAGGGAGCACCAGTTCTACGAGACACTCCCAGCCGAGATGCGCAAATTCACTCCCCAGTACAAAGGTGAGCCCCCCGCTGCCATAGGGGTCTCCGCTGGCGAGGAGATGCAAGGCGGCACTTCGCAGCCGGGGAAGGCGCGGGCAGCTATCCCGGGAGCCCTCCCCTCCTTCCTCCCCACTCTGTGTTTTCCCTTCTCCTCTTGGCCCTCAGCCCAGCACCTCACACCCTCAGTTTGCAAGCCCTGGTAAGATTGCTTAATTCTGTTTTGTTTTGTGGATTTGTTTTGAGTTTATTTTTGGTGGAAGTGTAGTTGTGTTTTATGTTCAGGTATCTCTTGATCACAGTACCCTATAGGAGTCCCCCCACCCCCGCCCATGGGAGACAGCGGGGGAAGACTTTGGGAGGATTTTTCCCAGAATCCTTGCCGCCTGCTTTTTGTCCTCCAGGAAACCAGAAGGCCTGGTGATTAGGTAGGCTGGGAGCAGGGTTGAGTCAGATGGAATGCAGGAGTGGGAGGCCTGTGCTGATTAGCTGAAACCCTTTGCTATTACGGAATGTCCCTTAAATTGCAATGTTATGGCAACTCTTTGATTCACATATGGTGACTCTCTCTTTCTTTTTATAATGCATTTTTGGGGGGACAGCATTAGCCATCATCATGGTGTGGACTTTCCTGGGAATGGGGGATATTTTGTAAATCAAAGAACCCATTAAGGAAATTAAATTTACATTGCCTGGTTGTACAAAAGACTCTTGAACAACTTAGGTTCTTTTGGGACTGTTGAAACATGCTCTTTGAAGACAGAATGTACTGGGCGCCTCTCTCTGTACTCTGTGAATATGCATGTGTGTTGTGGTTGGGGGTGGGGGAGTTGAAGGCCCTCACTTGGTCCTTCTCTGTTGTTTTTTCCAGGACAAAGCCAAAGGCCCCTTGTTAGCTGGCCACCCTTGTCCCCCTTTTCCCCCTGGTTGTTTCCCCGTGGCCACAGGGAAGTGTGGTCCCCTGAATTCCCTACCCAGGCTCCTCTGCTTCTCTGCGCCCAAAGACAGGGACCACCTCAGAAGTGTCATCTCTCTCTGAGCACGCATTCCCCTGCAGCAAGCGAGCAAGCGGGCGGGCAGCAAGGACTGAGCAAATTGAGTGATCCCAGGCCAGAGAGGCCTGGGAGGAAAGGTGTTCAGCCAGTCGGTTGTAAGGCGCTCGTCGGCACCTGCTGAAACGCTCCCACCTGACAGCCCCCTCCTCAAAGACTGTCTAATTACACATGGCAGGTTCTAGAGACTCAAGGGGGAGAGCTGCTTTCAAGGCCACCATGCGTCTGTGCTCCCGGCCCAACCTTATTTGCCTTGTGTTCATTTTGTTCTTTTGTGACTGCAAAGACCAATAAAGTAATATGTTTGAGGACAAAAGGCTTGGGGTGCCCACCCGTGTGGGGGTGCTGCAAGAAGCCTCTGCTAGGGTGTCTGTTGTGCTGTGTGGTTTGTTTTGTTTGCTCCTTTATTATTTTGTTTTGCTTGCCCAGTCTTCCCTTACCCTTGGACCCTTCTTACCCTTCAGGGCAAACCTTTGTTCCCAGTGTTCAGGCTCTGCTTTAAAGCAAGTCTCAGGCCGCCGGAGTTTCTGTTTAGGGCATCAAAAATTCCCATAAGATATAAAGAGCAAATGTTTTTACGTCTCTTTTAGGATTAGAAGAATTACATAAAATTTAATAAACATTTTCAATAATGGAAAAATGTGTCTTGTAATTCTTTGGCTCTTGCCTTGTTGAGTGCATCAGAGAGGAAGACTCTCGGCCATGTTTGCTCCCTAATCGCTTGTCTTGTATGGTGTCATCTTTTCTAGCTGTTTTGATATTTGTTAGGTTTGCAGATGAGTTTGGGGCCTCTGGCAACATAGAGACTAAGGAACAGGGTAAGAAAAAACCAAATGTTACAATCATGTTATTTATAACACATCATCTTTGGAATTAAAAGTTCTTTCTGCTCCTCACCCCCCTTCCAGGTGTGGTATCAGTTCGCTTTGAAGAAGATGAAGACAGGAACTTGTGTTTAATAGCATATCCATTAAAAGGGGACCACGGAATTGTGGACAGTGTAGACAATTCAGACTGTGAACCAAAAAGTAAGCTTCTGAGGTGGACAAACAAAAAACATCACGTCCTAGAGACAGAAAAGAGCCCCAAGGACTGGGTGAGACAGCACCGGAAAGAGGAGAAGATGAAAAGGTGGGTATAAACTGAGAGGGGAACCCTGGACTCTATGGGAGGGGAGGTGTCATGGGATCTTAGTTATAGTCCAGTCGTCTGGAGCTAGAGACTCAGACGATGGTGCCTTGTCACTCAGTGGCCAGTTCCCACATGGCAGCTTCTTTGTAATGATTCTGGGTTAGGTCATGCCATTTTGGGTAAACAGCTACAGTGGCAGCTGTAAAAGAGTTTTAGTCACTCACTGCTCCTGCAGCTGCCCTGTGCCAGGCCCTGTGCTACATCCTGGGGATGTCGCAGTGGCCAAGATAGGAACTGTCCCATCACCTCAAGTTGCTCATTGATGGTGGGAGACAAAATGGTCAGTTGGGCATCCCCGGAATGTAGGATCCACTGACACAGAGCCTTCCAAGAGCCGGTTCTTGGCAGAACTGGTAAAAATATAAATAATATATAAAAATTGAGAAGTGTTTATAACGTGGCTAAGTAGGTTGGCTTATTCCCATGGGATTTCAGTTCAGCTTTTCCCAGTCTCCAGCATTTGGAATCCGGGAACTTGGATGTAGCAGAAGCCAGGGGACAGTACTGCCTAGAAAAAAAGGGCAGTGAAGGCTGCTTGGGGGTGGGGGGGGGTGTGCAGTGGTGGAGGCAGAGGCTGTTCTTGCATCTTAGGTTCTCTTGCTATAGAAAAAACAGTGATCTGGCCCTTTAATTTTTTCAAAGTCAACTTTCTTGAGGTATAATCCACTTAGAATAAAATGTATCCATTTGAAGTGTTCAATGTGTACGCTAAAACCACCACCACATCAAGATCTCAAACTTCCCATCACTCCAAAAGTTTCTTCATGCCTCTTTGGCCCTGAATTCTGATAAGATGTTGTGATTTATTGGCTCCTTGTCTCTTTACAGCCATAAGTTAGAAGAAGAATTTGAGTGGCTAAAGAAATCTGAAGTCTTGTACTACAGCGTAGAGAAAAAGGGGAATGTCAGTTCCCAGCTTAAACACTATAACCCCTGGAGCATGAAGTGTCACCAGCAACAGTTACAGAGAATGAAGGAGAATGCAAAACATCGGAACCAATACAGTATCCTTTGCTCACAGGGTATCTTTGCCTTGGGGATAGGGGAGGGTAGGTGAGATCCTAGGAGCTCAGAGAGGTTGGGTTTATTTTCTAGTCATGGTTGTGCCAGGGCACGCTTTGTGGTAACCATAGGCAAATACCACTCCCTCAGGAACAAGGGCTGGTCTGGGAATACAGGTGGTGGGGAGGCGGTTGAGGGCCACCTCATGGAGGGACCAACCTGCATCAGGGAGGCTTTAGCCTAGAGTGCAAGGGGCTGGTTTGTGTTTTCAGACTCCTACAGAGAAGACCCCAGATAGTGCTTCCTGCCAAGAATGGGGGTGGCAGGTGGGTGCTTACCTTTCAATCCTGGTTCACCAGACTGGCACATGAATAAAGCATGGGGCTTCCCCCCCCCCCCCCGCTTTTTTTTTTTTTACTCAGTGATTTCTTTTTAATTTATTTAGTTTTTAAAGTTTATTTATTTTGAGAGTGAGTGTATGCGCATGCATGAGCAGGGAAGGGGCAAAGAGAGTTCCCAAGCAGGCTCTGTGCTGTTAGCACAGGACTCTATTCCAGGAACCGTGAGATCATGACCTGAGCTGAAACACAGGTGCCCCTTCTTTCTTTTTTTAATCTTGAGGGGGTAGTTCCTCAGAATCGAGTATGTTTTATTTTATTTTTTAACTTTTTACTAGGGAAAATTTTACACATATTAAACATAGAATAATACTTTGAACTTATAAGTACCAGTCACCCAGTTTTGGTGATTAACCTACTTATGTCAGTCTTGGGCCGTGACTGTCTCTTATACCCAGCATCCCCCAACCGAGCTGTTTCTTTCTCCCTTTCCCTTTCCCCCTTTCCCCCTTTCTCCCTTTCTCCCTTTCTCCCTTTCTCCCTTTCTCCCTTTCTCCCTCTCCCTTTCCCTTTTCCTTTCTCCCTTTCCCTTTCTTCCTCTCCTCTCCTGTCCTCTCCCCTCCCCTCTTTCTTCCAGAGGGAGGGAAGGGAGGGAGAGAAAATCCTAAGCAGGCCCCCATGCTGTAAGCATGGAGCCCAATGTGGGTTTTGAACCCATGAACCATGAGATCATGACCTGAGCTGAAACTAAGAGTCAAATACTCAACTGACTAGCCACCCAGGTGCCCCCAACCGAGCTCTTTCTGAAGTGTCTCCTGTGTCATTGCATCCATACACATCTCATCATCCATCTTTAAGAGATAGGAGTTTTCTTTTAATTAAGTTAGAAAACGAGAACGAGTGGGGAAGGGGCAGAGAGAGGGAGACAGAGGATCCCAAGCAGGCTCTACACTGTCAGCTCAGAGTCCGATGTGAGCTCAAACTCAAGAACTATGAGATGATGACCTGAGCCGAGATCAGGAGTTGGACGCTTAACTGACTGAGCCACCCAGGCGCCCCAAGACAAGGGTATTTTTAAGATGTGAGCTCCTTAAAACTGGACAGTAGTGCCTTATTGTCAAGTATCTAGTTTGTGTCCACATTTTCCTAATTGTCTCATAAATATGTTTTTACTGACGGTTGGTTTGAATGGAGAGCCAAGTGAAGTCCACACATTTTTGGTTGAAATGTTTAAGTCTTTTTAAATACCCTTTTTATTTTTTCATCTTGGAAATTTCTTGTCAAAGAAACTAGGTCTTCTAAACTTTCCCACCATCTGAATTTTACTGATTACATCCCTGTGGTCTTTTACATGTTACTCTTTTCTCTTTGTTTCCATTAGGTTTTGATAATTTGATCTAGAGGCTTGGTCAGATTTAGGTTCAGTTTTGGGGTAGGTAGGAGCTAGGATCCCTTGGAAATGGTAGTGGCCATCAGGAAGTGCAGTATTTGTCTGTCTTGCCTGTGTTGCCATTGCCTTAGATCCATTTTTTCATTAGGCACTTTTCTAATTTTGTCATTCCTTCTTAGCTGGAATCTGTAAAGATAAACTTATTCTCATCAATTATATGCTTATACTGAGGTATAGTTTATATAGGAAAGGTACATTATTTACTGACTATTTGGAATAATGGGTGGGTTTTTTAACATCCATTCAAAATGCCAGTGGGTTTTTCGGCCTTATTATGAACCTATGAATTTAGACATATTTGATGTGGTTTTAGTCCGTTGCAGTTTTATCTTTACTGATGCACAGATTCTTCCATGTTTTGTTTTGCCTTTTAAAATAGGCTCTTGAGAAGCGCCTGGGTGGCTCAGTTGGTTAAGCGTCCAACTTCGGCTCAGGTCATGATCTCATGGCTGGAGAGTTCAACCCCCGCGTCAGGCTCTGTGCTGACAGCTCAGAGCCTGGAGCCTGCTTTGGATTCTGTGTCTCCCTCTCTCTCTGCCCCTCCCCTACTCATGCTCTGTCTCTCTCTGTCTCTCAAAAATAAATAAACATTTAAAAAAAATTTTTTTTTAGTACTTTAAAACAGGCTCTCAAGTCCTTCTGACACAATCATAGTAGTCTGTGACGACTCTCTTACTTTCTGGTATGAAAAGATGGCCCAGGGTCATGTATATTTCCTACTCTAGATGTAAGTTCAGTCATTCCTCTGAGGCAGGAGTTACAAACCTGCTCAGTAGAGGGCCAGGTAGTAAATGTTTCTGGCTTCACAGGCTGTACCCTCTGCCACACCTCTGCCACTGTAGCTTGAAAGTAGTCATAGATAATCATGTAAATGAATGAGCATGACTATACCCCAATGAAACTGTTTATGATCACCAAGATTTGCATATCATTTAATTTTCCATGTGTCATGAAGTATTATGTATATTTTTTGACAACTTAAAATTTTAAGAACGATTTCTAGTTCATAGGCTGTACAAGTAGCCATAGTTCACCAATCCCTGCCCTAGGAAAACTGGTCTGGACACTAAGGGTGCTCACACAACTATCTGGTCATTGTTTCTAGACCTTTTCAGTGCCACACAGCTGGGAAATACACTTTTATTTTATTTAAAAAAAGTTTTTTTTAATGTTTATTCACCCTTGAGAGAGAGAGAGACAGAACGCAAGTGGGTTAGGGGCAGAGAGAGAGGGAGACACAGAATCCGAAGCAGGCTCCAGGCTCTGAGCTGTCAGCACAGAGCCTGATGCAGGGCTCGAACTCACAAGCTGTGCAATCGTGACCTGAACCCAAGTCAGATGCTCAACTGACTGAGCCACCCAGGCGCCCCCGCATTTATTTTAAAGAGAAAATTTTCCATGAGTTTATGCAGATATTTCCACTTCACATAGAAGGTTACGGGATTTATTTATTTGATGTTCTGTTTGAAACTTAGGACAGTGTGAAACCCTGTTCCCATACCTTGTTGAGTTGTGGCAGTGCCATATGTGTGTCGCCCAGGCCTATGTTGAGTGCGGATGCAGGCGGTCCTCATGCCTGTTCCCTGACAAGAATTCAGTTCTTCGATTTTAGCCCTCTAGTCAGCCTTGGGCTCCCTACATGGGGGATAGCAGGACTGATGGGGCCTTCTGTGGACCTGGGCTTTTCTGAGGCACTGTGTGCAGGCATTGTGCCCTGGAGTGGCAAAGCCCCCATGCAGCAGCACCTTTTCTTTAGAGGGAGGATTGTCCTTAACCACTCAGAATTCATCTTACTGGAAAATCTGACTTCCCGCTATGAGGTGCCTTGTGTCCTGGACCTCAAGATGGGTACCCGCCAGCATGGTGATGATGCTTCAGAGGAGAAGGCAGCCAACCAGATCCGCAAGTGCCAGCAGAGCACATCTGCGGTCATCGGTGTCCGTGTGTGTGGCATGCAGGTGAGGGGAGTGCTGGTGCATACCACAGGCTGGCTAGGGCATCCAGTAGCTTCTACTCTCCACCGTGGGCATAGTCCTGCTGTTTTCTCAAGATTTCAGCATGGCTGAGTGAGTCTGTTGCTTTCTGGTTAGAAAAAAAAAAGCATGCATGCCTGGTGAACTGTCTGGGGCTGAGCTGGTTGACTGAGTCCAGAGTCTCTGGACAGGAGTGGGAATGAAGGCAAGATGGTTAGGCCCTCTCCACCAACTGATATGCTAAGCAGGGGTCTGAGGACAGAACCAGGTCAGAGGGCTGCGTCCTGAGTGGTGGTAGATCAGAAAGGGTATTGCCTTGTATGACTGGTGTACTTAACAGGTTAAAGGATCTGATCCAGGGGTGTCCTATTGCTGCTGTTCCCCAGGGTCCAGGCTCTGAGACAGCTGTCAGCACCTAACCTGCTGGTCTCTTCCCACAGGTGTACCAGGCAGGGAGTGGGCAGCTTATGTTCATGAACAAGTACCACGGACGAAAGCTGTCAGTGCAGGGCTTCAAGGAGGCACTTTTCCAATTTTTCCACAATGGTCGGTATTTGCGCCGTGAACTCCTGGGCCCTGTGCTTAAGAAGCTGGCTGAGCTCAAAGCCATTTTGGAGCGACAGGAGTCCTACCGCTTCTACTCAAGCTCCCTATTGGTCATCTATGATGGCAAAGAATGGCCTGAGGTGGCCCTGGACTCAGATGCTGAGGACTTGGAGGACCTGTCTGAGGAGTCAGCTGACGAGTCTGCAGGTGCCTATGCCTTCAAGCCCATCGGCACCAGCTCAGTGGACGTGCGCATGATCGACTTTGCACACACCACCTGCAGGCTGTATGGCGAGGACAGCGTGGTACATGAGGGCCAGGATGCTGGCTATATCTTCGGGCTCCAGAGCCTCATAGACATTGTCACAGAGATAAGCGAGGAAAGTGGGGAGTGAGTTTGCTGGCTGCACCAGCACCTGAGAGACTCTCTGTGTCCCAGGCACAGCTGTGCTGCGTCGGGGAGGAGGCCAGTATGGCCAGGCGTTGGCCCCTGCAGCCTGGAGCTGATGTGCAGAGGCCTCTGTGAGTCCCAGCCTGAGCCAGCCCCAATCGCGTTCGGAGTCTTTTATTTATTTTAACTATTTCTTCAACATTCCACATTTGATGATGCAGATACCTCTTTCTTCCCTGAGTGTAAATGTTCTAATACAAATCTTTTTGTTAATTGTACACAGTGCTGCTGTCGTTCTTAACTAGGGGCAGACAGCCAGACCCCATCCCAGCCCTCAGAATCCTGACACATGCTGTGTCCTCTACCCTAGCCCAGGAATATTCTCCTTGCCACTGCCCCCACCTCACGGACCCTGAGGTCACCCAAAGAGGACCTCCACACATATAACCTTAGGTTCCTTTTGGGTCTGTGCTGGCCTAGTGTCCCAGCATCCCCTAAGAACTACGTGACCCTTGATACAGGTCTTTTCCTGTCTTCCATGCAACTTAAGCCAAAGTTGGGCAGCAGGTGTGCCAGACCTTGGATCCATCTCCTGGACCACTGGCAGCAGCTAATTGGCTGGTCATTGTGATGTCAGATGTCCTGGAGCCAAACCAAGGCCTCAGGTAGCTGCCAGGCTCTGGTCTTTTGGCGATGGTGGACTCCATGGTAAAAGGTCCCAGCAGGATGAGGGGGTGGGGGTCAGTGAGAAAGGGTGTTCCAGACAGGGGGGTCCTCTTAACCAAACCTCTTGTCACCACTGCAACCCACAACTATGCCAATCTCCTCTCCTAAGCAGCTGTAGCCAGGGCGGCCCCGAAGAGAGCTACTTCTGTGCTAGGAGGGTTACTGGGAGGTGTGGCAGGAGGTCTTGAACTGCAGAACCAGACACCAGGGAGAAGGGCAGACCCAGTGCCAAGAAGGTAGGGTCTTGATGTCCAGTTCTATCAGCCCCACACTCCTTTCTGAGGCCCACTGTGCCTCTGTGTACTATGTCCCCCAATGCCAACTGCATGTACTGGCCTCGCTGTGCCCATACCCGCTACACCCTGGGCCCAGGCTTCTGGTGGGAAATGTGGCTGGACAGGAATGGGAGGCCCCCAGGACCCTTAGGGCCTCTCCCCTGGGTCCCTCCCTCCCTCAGGACATCAAGGACCAGTCCAGGCTAATTGGAGGTGTGCAGGGTCAAACCAGCTCTTAAGGCTACCTAGCACCCCCCTCCCCACCCTTACCAGCTCTTCTATCTGCTCAGAAGGGCGCATCAGACATAAGATGGTTTGGAGTTGTAAGTCCTATAAAGACAATAGAGCAATATGACAGCGACTGGGAGAGTAATGACCTTATGCTGTGAGGGAGGGAATTAGGTCCCAGGCAGAGGAAACCCTATGGAAAGACCCACATTAGAGGGGTAGAGAGAAGCTATTGAAAGGAGTGGGAGTGGGGGGGGGGGGGGGCATCCAGGACGTGAGAAATTGGGACTGGGGAATGGCCGACCTGGTTTCGGTGTGGCTGGAGTAGGGACTCCTCAGAGAGGGGTCATGAGGCCTGGGACACCAAGGAGACGGACCCCCCACAGGCGCCTCCAAGTGTCGAATCAGCGAGATCCAACAATGGGACTACGCTCGCGGAGTCGCCGTCCCTACTGTTAGTAGGTCAGGACCCACTCCCCCGGGATGGCAGGGACGCATGCGACTAGAGCGTAGGACACAGGCTCTGCCAAAGGAGGAAGGACGGCCGCACACCCGGTTTGAGTGGAGGGCCAGGACGGAGACTCTGGGGTGGGGCGCCCGGGAGGGTGCGGAGCCAGTGGCCGGGGGTAGGGGTGTGTGGTCTCGGAATCGGAGGTACCGGGACCGGACTGGAGGCCGACTGGAGACGGACTCGAGCAGCACCGGGTCGCGCCGCTTGGAGCCGCCAGGGGGCGCCGCGATCCGCGCGGGGGCTGCCCCCCTCCGGAGGCGGGGCTGCGGCTGGCGGGCGGGCGGGCGCGCGCACGCGTCGTGTGTCACGGGGCGGGGCGGGGCGATCGCGGTTCTCCGGGCCTGCCGTCCTGGTTCCGCAGCCCCCGCCACCTCCACTGCCCCGGCGCGGCCCGGCCCGGCCCCATGTATCGCGCGCTCTACGCGTTCCGCTCGGCGGAGCCCAACGCGCTGGCGTTCGCCGCGGGCGAGACCTTCCTGGTGCTGGAGCGCAGTAGCGCGCACTGGTGGCTGGCGGCGCGGGCGCGCAGTGGCGAGACGGGCTACGTGCCGCCCGCCTACCTGCGCCGCCTGCAGGTGAGTGTGCCCCTCCCCAGCCCGGCCTCACCGGTCCTTAGACTGGGCCCCATCGCAGGCTCTCGGGACCGACCCCGGAGCCCCAGGCCCGCCAAAACTTCCCTCAGATAGGGAGTTTGAGCACCTGACCCTGAGACCCCAGACCCACGAGAACTGGGACCCCAGGAGCCCGCACTCCCAGAAAAGGCCAAGCCCTTGACAGCCAACTCTGAGGACTCCGGACCTGCAAGCCTAACTCTGGGACTGAGACTCCTTGGATCCCAGACCCATTGAGACTCATTATCTGAACCCCCATCTAAGTAGAATTCAAGACTCAGTTCTGAGAATCCAGTACCACTGAATTCTGACCAGTTCCTCAGATCCCTGAGATCCCAGATTCGTAATTGGCCCTTTCACTGGATCCCCTGGATCCTACCCTCAGACCCCCAACTGGAGCCACTGCCTCCACCACTAAGACCCCAGGCCACCCTGGACACCACCTGTTTCCCCACTGCCCTCCATCCTCACTTCCCCACTGAGGCCCTGGAGCCTAGATGATACTCGTATCTCCTAGATGACCCACTAAGGGTGGGACCTGAGTGTCTTTCACCCTCCTGTACTCAGCCACCCCTAAGCTCTTCTTCAGACTGACCCCAACCCTCTTGGAACCAAAGATCTCAGCCCTTGCTGACACTCCCTAGCACTACTCTCCCCACCCCCACCCCTCCATTACAAGCCACGTTCAGGCCCTGACTTAACAGACTAATTTTCTCTGAAAGTGAAAAGCTCCATCCCTCTGTGTCCCCAGCCTGGGGTGGGGGCTGCTCCCATTGTAAGGAAGTGAGATCTCTTCATGGCTTCCCCTGGTCTGACTATGACCCTATTTCCTTCCAGTGGAGGCTGCGTCTCCAGTTCCTGTTTCCCCAAGAATAGTCCTGCTGTGGGGGCTGGGGTGCAGTGTCTCTAGCTGGTCTATTCTGACCTCAGGGGAAAGGAGGGCCTGGAGCCTCCAGGCCTGGCCTGTGCCAGACACCCCCGCCCCATCCTAGTCCTTATCCTTTTGGAAACATCCTGTCCCAGCCTGGTTCAGGACAGAAATAACAGGATAAATTTGGAGATGTCATCTGGTCTTGCCAGAGGGGATGGGCCCTGGACCCTCAGCTTGTTTCCATCTAGGAGTGCCTGGGGTATGAGTGGGGCCCTGGACACAGAGGCTGCCAGCTCTATCGTGAATGTGTCAGACCCAGCCTCTCTGGGGCTGGGGGCTTGTTGGAGGCCTCTTTCCGAAGAGCCTGTGAGGCTCCTCTCCAGGGCCAGTGAGGCTTGGTGTTTGGGGACGGCAGAGAGGCCACGGTTTCTCTCATAGTTTCTTTCTGCATACCTCCCTCTGCCTCAGTCTCCCTAACGCTGTCTGTCATTATGACTCTCCCTTTCTCTGTCTCCAGCTTTCAATTTCTTTCTGCGTTGTCTCCCTCTGCCTGTCTCGCTCTCCCTCCCTCCCTCTCTCTCTTTCTATCTCTTCCTTATTTTCTATGTGTATGTATTTCTTTTTCTGTTCCCCTTTCTGTCTGCTGTCTCTCTGCATTCTGGCACACCCCATGGTACCTGGAGGGCTTTGCTGACCTCTGCATCCGTCTGTCTGTCCCCCTCAGGGAAGCTCCTTAGACCCTCTCTGGAGTGACGTCACCTCAGTTCTGAGACTTCCATGCAGCCTGATGGACCATCGTGGACAGGGAAGGGGTGAAAGTGGCTGGTCCCACAGCTGCCACCCCTTACTCTTCACACCATGCCAGGCAGGCTGGGTAGATTGGACCCCTGAGTTGCTGGGTCTGCAGCACGGAATCTGGGACAGGGGCCAGGCCCCTCTCCCATGTCCGTCCTTTGCCACAAACAGAACTGCCGCTTCCCAGGGCAGGTCTGGAAGATTCTTTGGAACAGCTGAGGGGGATGAGGGCTAGAAGCAGGGGTGGAGAGAGGAGATCCCTTTGGCCCATCCCCAGCTGGTCCCTCAGGCCCATCCCAGGGCCTGCAGAAGGCTCTATGAGGACAGGGCTATTCTGGAGTGTGACCTTGGTTTTGCGAAGGATCAACAAGATCCAGAGTGATTTGTTAAGGGTTCCAGACACTAGAGGCTCCCTGCTTGGCATTTCAGCCTGGGCTCTGAGCCAAACCTGGGGAGAGACTAGGTGTGTACTGCTGGCCTCAAGCTGGGGGGCCCTGGGCTGTTTTTGCCCTGGACCCGTGATTTTCAGAGCCAGCTGAGAGCCTCACTGTGGGGCCTGAGTGGGGCCCCAGGATGTAAAGCAGCGGCATGAGGCCACCCCATACCCCAGCTCCCTGAGTAACACCGTTTGAGAACCTTATTTGATATTCTGGTTCAACTTCAACTTCTGTGTTCATGTCTACCATTCCAGCCTTTAGCTATAATGGTCCTCTGTCTGCCCCGGTTGCATCCCGGGCTGGGTCTGGGCTCAGTACCCTCACTTGGCCCCCAGGTCTAACTGCCCATCCTTGCCCTCCCCCCCAGGGCCTGGAGCAAGATGTCCTCCAAGCCATTGACCGGGCCATTGAGGCTGTGCACAATGCAGCCATGCGGGATGGTGGCAAGTACAGCCTGGAGCAGCGTGGAGTCCTTCAGTGAGTGTGGGTGAGGGGAAGAGGGCACCGCCTCCACCCCATTATCCTAATGAGCACAGTTGGGTGGGGTTCCTTCAGTGGATACTGGGGTTGTGTGTAAGGCAGAGCTGGGGTAATGCAGAGTAGGGTGGGGCATGAGGGAGGTGGCAGGAGCCCAAGCTTTGGGGGGCCCAGGACCCATGGGGAGCATGTAAGGACTTTGGGAGTTTAAGGTAACTCGCCCAGTAAGCTCCCTGTCCCTCCATCAGGAAGCTGATCCACCACCGGAAAGAGACTCTGTCCCGCAGAGGCCCCTCAGCCTCCAGCCCTGCAGCTATGACCCCATCCACCAGTGACCACCATCTGGACGCTGCTGCTGCCAGGCAGCCCAATGGGACGTGTCGAGCTGGGTTTGAGCGGCAGCACAGCCTCCCTAGTTCCGAGTATCTCGGGGCGGACGGAGGCCTCTACCAGGTATGTGGGGAGGACATCCTGGCGGAGGGAGGTGGGTGGAGCTTAGGCTTGGTCCAGAGGTTCCAAGGGTCCAGTCGGGTCAGTGATGCAGAGCCGTAGCCCGCCCGTGCCAAGAGCTCAGGGCTTAAGCCAGGCCGGTATACCAGATGGCAGCGTGTCCTCCCAGATCCCGCTTCTGTCCTCTCAGATCCCACCACAGCCTCGCCGAGCAGCACCTGCCACGCCACCTCCACCTGTGAAGCGCCGAGACCGGGAGGCCCTGATGGCCTCAGGCAGTGGTGAGAGGCGGGATTGGGGCAATTGGGGAAGCACCCTGTGGTGGAATGATTGCTTTGCCTGTGTCAGGAAGTTGGGGGCTCTGGGCTTGGAGGGGTGGGTCTAGCAGAGAAACCAGGCCCTGTGTCGGGAGGGTGGGGCTCAGGGCCTGGAGGGGTAGGGGACCCAGGGGGCTGTCCCAGCACAGCATCCACTCTCTGCCCACAGGCGGCCGCAACACCACGCCCTCCGGGGGCAGTTCTGTGTCCAGTGGCTCCTCAGTCAGCAGCACCTCCCTTGACACGCTCTGTACCGGCTCTAGCTCGTCTGAGCTGGGCCCCAGCTGCTCACCCACGCCCCCACCTGTGCCCCGCCGAGGCACTCACACCACTGTGTCCCAAGCTCAGCCCCCTCCCTCCAAGGTGCCAGCCCCTGAGCCCCCTACAGAGGAGGTGGCAGTTGATACAACCTCAGCCCCTGATGAGCTGGAGGCCCTGGGTGCGCTGAACCTGGGGACCACAGAGGAGAAGGTGGTGGCCGAGACTGCTGTGCCCAAGACCATCGGGGCAGAGCTGATGGAGCTCGTGCGGAGAAACACCGGCCTGAGCCACGAGCTATGCCGTGTGGCCATTGGCGTCGTGGTGGGTCACATCCAGGCCTCTGTGCCGGCCAGCTCGCCTATCATGGAGCAGGTCCTCCTCTCGCTGGTAGAGGGCAAGGTGAGGGTGGGCGGCAGGGCCAGGGGCCTCCCCATCCTCGGGCCGCCCTGCCTCCCCTGCCCCATTCCCACTCTCATGCTTGTGTCCAGCCTTGACTCGACAGGTGTTTATTGAGCTCTAGCCTGGCCTTCATTGTGCTGGGTGCTGGGGACATTTGAGCTGATCCTTGGAGGAGAAAGGGAGGAAGAGCATTCCAGGCAGAGGCTCAGCCTGGACCAAGGCCATGAGGCAGGACCGAGCTTGGCTCGCAGGAGGAGGTGGAACAAGGCCAGCATGGCTGTAACACAGGGAGTGAGGGAACAGGTGGTGTGGGAGAGGTGAGACCCGGGGCAGGTGATAGATGAGACCAGATGCAGGTGGGCAAGAGTCATCTCTGGCTGCAGGGCAGGAGTGGACATAGAGCATGAGAGAAGGCAGTACCTCGCTGGCCTTGGCAGTGGAAAGGAGTGGGTGCTTTGAGAGCTGTGACAGAGGCCTCAGTACTGACTCAGGTGTGAGTCAGGTGCGTGGGCATTGTAGGGTGGGTGGGATCTTTTGCCAGGGTTGGGGCACTGGTCAGGAAGCAGGATTGGAGGGCGACGAGCCATCTCCATATGGGGACTAGATGGGCCCAAGGTCCCTCCTTAGGGCCCCATGACCTAGCAGCTCTGGTGTGGGGTGGAGGGAGCAGCAGGTCAGTGGACTTGTCTGTGTTGAGTACGGTGGGTGCTGCCAGGCTGGAAGCATTTGGGGGAGACGGGGGAGGTGGGGAGATGACAAGGCCTGGTGCCACTTCATGTGGATTCGGAGGGTAGCATCTCAGTCACGCTCAGGCAGTGATACAGTCGGTGGCCTTCCTCGAGGAAGATGTTTCTACAGGGCTGGGATGAGCGGCAGGTTGTTGCAAGGCACCCACAGATGTGTCTCAGGCAGAATCTGGGCCCAGCAGGTTATCAAGACTGGGGGCAGTGGACTTGCTTGCAGAGGGGGTGTAGAACTGGGCTGGTGCCCTTGGGAGCTTTGATGTTGAGGTGTGGGCCACAGGAGCAGGGTCCTTAGTGGGAGCTCGAGGTGGGGCAGAGGGGAGGAAGGAAGAGAACCAGGGGCTGGTCCCCTCACAGGTTCTGGGAGGACACTGACTAGGAGCAGCCCTGAGAGATGAGGCTGGGAACCCTTTCCTGTTGTCGGCCTGGAACTCACGCCTGTGACATTCTCAGGGTCTGGGTTGACTTCTAAACCTTGGGGGCTTCCTGGAGAAGGTGAGGGACAAGGAATGTGCTGAGCCATTCCTCTCTCCCCCCCAGGACCTGAGCACTGCCCTGCCCTCAGGGCAAGTCTGCCATGACCAGCAGCGGCTGGAGGTGATCTTTGCAGACCTGGCTCGGCGCAAGGACGATGCCCAGCAGCGCAGCTGGGCCCTGTACGAGGATGAAGGGGTCATCCGCTGCTACCTGGAGGAGCTGCTGCATATTCTGGTGCGGGGTGGGGGCCCACGGGTGTCTCCCCCCGACCCTGCACTGTCCCCTCCAGTGCTCAGGAGCCTCCCCTGCGTGTACGCAGCTCGCTTATGTGTGGCCACATGGCTCACAACTGACTGATTGTGTCATGCTTCCTCCTCTCCACAGACGGATGCAGACCCCGAAGTTTGCAAGAAAATGTGCAAGAGAAATGAGTTCGAGTCTGTCCTGGCCTTGGTGGCCTACTACCAAATGGTGTGTGCAAGACAGAGGGGCGGGGGCGTGGAGGCACCCGGGTAGAGGTGGGGGTTCCAGGCACTGAGTGCACAGGGTCTCCTGCCAGGAGCACCGGGTCTCCCTGCGGCTGCTGCTCCTCAAGTGCTTTGGCGCCATGTGCAGCCTGGATGCAGCCATCATCTCCACACTCGTGTCGTCTGTGCTGCCTGTGGAGCTGGCACGGGACATGCAGACAGACACGCAGGGTGAGGCGAGGGGGAGCTTCCTGCCGTGTGGGGGGTTCCCACCATCTGTAGGGGCTCTCACCGCCTGCCTTGCCCCCCAGATCACCAGAAACTCTGTTACTCCGCCCTCATCCTGGCCATGGTCTTCTCCATGGGGGAGGCAGTGCCATATGCGCACTATGGTAAGTGAGCAGGTCACCGACCAGCTGACCGCTGGGAGCCCCACTGCACGTACCTGACAGGGATCGGGTGTCCCCAGAGCTGACGGAGACCCAGGGGGCTGGGTGGTGTGCACAGACGGGGAGGGCTGACTCCGTGCACCCCTCTCCCAGAGCACCTGGGCACACCCTTTGCCCAGTTCCTGCTGAGCATCGTCGAGGATGGGCTGCCCCTGGACACCACAGAACAGCTGCCCGATCTCTGCATGAACCTGCTTCTGGCTCTCAACTTGCACCTGCCAGGTGGGAATGGGGCCCAGCGGGAGGTGGCCGACTGGCTGGGTACCTGTGCGCTGATCTACTGACACCCATGTCCTTCCTCAGCCCCTGACCAGAACGTCATCATGACCGCCCTGAGCAAACACTCCAACGTCAAGATCTTCTCCGAGAAGCTTCTCTTGCTCCTGAACAGAGGAGGTGAGGGTGCAGGAATCTGTGTGGTGCTGCTTCGCTGTCCTGGGACTCCATGATCCCCAATAACTCCCTGCAGTGGCTCTGGCCCTCCCACGGTGACAGCCCTGACCCCTCTTCTCTTCCCCCTGCTTCCTAGATGACCCCGTGCGCATCTTCAAACATGAGCCGCAGCCGCCACACTCCATCCTCAAGTTCCTGCAGGACGTGTTCGCCAGCCCCGCCACGGCTGCCATCTTCTACCACACAGACATGATGGCACTCATTGACATCACCGTGCGCCACATCGCGGACCTGTCGCCCGGAGACAAGGTACCTAGAGGTGGCTGCAGTGGGGATGGGAGGTGTGTAGAAACCGAAATAAAATGGACTGGAGACAGGACACTGACGGAGACTGGGGACGGGGCACAGCTGGAGCCAGGCCAGTGTGGAGGCCACTCAGTAAGCCATGGCAGGTGTGCCCAGACCCAGAGGAGCCCCGGTGAGCTGATCTGGGCCAGACTTTCTGGACAGAGCTGGGGTGGGGAGGGCAGCGGGGTCAGACGGGAGGAGGTGGCATTTACACAAGGCCTCAGAGGCTGCAGCAGGAGCTTCTGATCTCAGAAGAGGAGAAGTGACCTGATGGACACCCCGAACGGAGTGTGGACTGTATGAGTCCGGGGGAGGCAGAGGTCTGTGAGGAAGCAGCCGCAGCTGTCAGGGCAGCCCAGCCGTGGCCTCCTGGGAAGAGGTCAGATTTGTGGGTATGGGAAGTGGGTCCCAGGGCTTACCACTGGACTTGTGTTGAGCAATCAAGTGGATGAAGTGTGATTACTGAGGTGGGGAAACACTCTTGGGGGGGTGGAAATGGAGTTGCATTTTGACGTGTCAGGTTTGAGAAGATACCTGTTAGACAGCCAGGTACAGAGCACATTCAGGGGCAGTGGAGCCGAGTTGGGACACTGGAGAGACACACTGGAGAGTTGCCTGTGCACCAGTGTGACGGGAAGCCTGTTTCAGGGCCACCACCTAGAGTGTGAGGAGGAGGGGTCAGAGGGCAGCTCGGGCCTCGGCCCAGGGCACAGTGAGGACAAGTAGGGAGGAGCCCAGGAGGAAACCCTGGAGAGAGCAGGAGCCCAAAGCAAGGTTCGGAGGAGGAGGGAAATGAGCCGTCTCCACAGTTAAGAGCCTGAGTAAGACGGAGGCTGCTAATTGGCCACTGGAATTGCCCCCACAGAGTCCCCAAGTGACTGACAAGCAGCGTCCATGGAGTGGAGGGAAAAAGAATGGAACGTTTAAGAGAGAATTTGAAGTTGGAGGGGAGTGAGGGGGAAATTGGAAGCCGTAAATGGAGACAACCCCTGTAGTTCTTCTGTGAAGGGAGCAGAAAAGAGGGGGTCCGCCTGAGGGAGATGTGGAGTCATCAGGAAGTGTTCTAGAGGTAGGAGATGCTGGTGCAGGTGTCTGGGCCAGAGGGAATAATCCAGCAAGCATCAAGAAATGGCTGACGGGAGAGTGGGCCACCACAGAAGTCAAGTAGATCAGGCAGTGGCAGAGGGCCCAGGGCTGTGGAGGGACACCCCTCACCCTAAAGGGAGCCAAGGCAGCTTATTCTGGCAGAGACAGGTGAGATGTCGGTGCTGCGAGGGGAAGACAAGGGCTTTCTGAAAGATTGCTTGTTTTCTCCATGAAGCACAAGGCCAGCTGTCCAGGCACTTTGGGGTCTGGAAAGCCTAGAAGAGGTGGGCCGTGGTCCTTAAGGGCGTGTGAACATACCGGAGAAAAGTGGCAGGAGCCAAGGCAGTGCTGCGTGTCCATCTGAGGCTTGTGGTAGGGAAGGAAGCTGAGGCCTGCACACGGCTCTGTGGCTGTCTAGGGCTTAGACACTGGGCAGTGATTTGCAGGTGCTGTGGTCTGACCAGGCTGGGGGGTTACAGGGTGGTGCTGCCTAGAGAAGGGATTGAGTCCTCTAACCATAGGGAAAGAGGGAAATAAGGGATGGTGAGGGGGGCAGACAGAGGAAAAGCACTGGGATCGTGTCAGTGGATTGGGGGTCTGTGGGGAAAAGGAGCAGCTGGGGTGTCAGACTAGAGGGCGTGTTAGAGCTGGACTCTGGGCCCGTGTGGAAGGTAGGATGGTGGCCAGGTCCTAGGAGTGGGTTGGGTACGAGGTGTGCCGACAGAGGGGAGAGAGCAGTGTCACGGAAGACAGCTGTGTTACTGGCCTGTGCATTTAGATGGACGGCTGTGCGCTTTAGTCAGAGAAAGAACATGAGAAAGCCTTCAGTTTTGGGAAGATGGAGCTGGCGGTTTTCCCTTGCCGCCTCTCTGAGCCAGGACTCCTGGGGGCTGGCCACGTTCTGGGACGCCTGTGTCTGGAATGGTCCATTCATTCACTTACTCAGCAACTGTTGAAGGCCAGTTCATGTGGCAGGCACATTGTGGGCGCTGGGGATGCAGCCCTGATCTTCGGTGCCGTGAGGCGGTCCGCAGCCCTGGGGTCCACGTGGCAGCCTGTTCCTGTCTGGTGGCAGTGGCAGTGCCTCCCAGGGTCCCTGAGCTCACCTGCTCCTCCCACAGCTTCGCGTAGAGTACCTCTCCCTGATGCACGCCGTCATCCGCACCACACCCTACCTGCAGCACCGCCACCGGCTGCCCGACCTGCAGGCCACACTGCGCCGCATCCTGACTGAAGAGGAAGCCTCGCCCCAGGGCCAGATGGACCGCATGATTGTCCGAGAGATGTGCAAGGAATTCCCGGTGCTGGGCGAGGACCCCAGCTAGCGCCTTCCTCCCCTCCCTTCCCTGCAGCCCCGGTCAGGGTGCAGGGGACGCGGAGGCTTGGCCCTAAGCATGTTTTGCACAGACGGTGTGGGGGAGGTGGTGGTGGAAGGGACCTGAGCAGGGCCCCCACCTGAAGTAGAGCCAGTGCCAGGGGCCAAGTGTGGGATTGGGGACCACGCTCTGGGAGCTATGCTGGGGCAGAGGGCCTGTGTGAGCTAAAGCCCCTCCATCTCCCGGTAGGCTGCCTCTTCAGCATGCCGCCTCCCCCCCCCCCCAGCACAAACACACACTCAGAGTCCCGCTGCTGCTCCGGGCTGGGCTAGAGCCGCCATCCCTGTCCTGCCTTGTCTGGGTCCTGGGCCTCAGCAAGCCATGTCTTTGGGGTGAGGGGAGCCACCTTCCGCCAGCTGTTCTTTGCCTTAGCTTTGCAGTGAGTGCTTCTCCTGTGCTCCCCGCTCCCCGTGGGGGTCGCTTTCCCTTGCTCCCACCCCCAGGGGTCTTGGCCAAGCTCCTGCTTTAAAGCAGAATCTTAGAGACAGGCCAGCTATTCTGGAGCCTCACAGAATAGGGTGATGGCACTCAGAAAGCCAATGACAGAATATTTTCTCTGTAAAAATGTAGACTGAAAAGCCATGTGTATTTTCCCGTGTGCTGCAGCTCACCTTCGGAAATAAATCACAGGCATCCAGAAACAGGCTCCCCTGTATGATCCTGGGTTGTTGTGGGAGAGGATGGGCAGGGACGCTGGGGCCTCAGGACCTTGTCACTTGCTTGCCCTGATCTCTCCAGTGTAAGGAGGGGGTGGTCCCTGATAGGTCTGTCCATCAAAGTTCCTTGAGCCCTGTTCCAGCTTCTCTCCCTGAGTTCCTGCTTCTGGGCCAAGCCGAGTGCCCCATGGTCCGTTTGTAGGCGACTGCCCTCCCAGACTTCACTTACATCTTTCTTTGCTTTGAATGCTGACTCTCTCCCCTGTTGAAAGCCTCTCCTTCATAGCTGCTCTCAAATGAAGCAGGCCCCACCCCAGCCTCAGCCTCCCTCCCTGCCTGTCCAGCTCTGTTCCCTTTCTCATTTGTCAGTGGGTCCAACAAGAGCCCCTCATTTTGCAGCCTCAGCAGAGATTTGGCCATTACTGTAGGGCAAGGAGAGTATCTTAACAGCTGTGGGGTTTAGTTGGCACTACTGTTTGAGGAGAATTAGGGACCGTTTGGCAAAAACTTCATTTTCCTTGTGGGCTCTCAAGTTAACAAAGGTTCTCGCCATAAATGGGGGGAGGAGAGTCAGGAACCCACAGACAGACATCAGTCAGAAGTGGTTTTCATCAGTTCCCTTTGGTTTTTGACCCAGGACGATCCTCATAAGACCCTTTCACGTGTCCAGAGTTCCCGATACTGTGACTTCCAGTCATAACTTTTCCTTTTTCACTGGGGGGCTGAAGGCAGAAGGCTGTTCTGTTATTTTCTCAACAGGACTGTCTAATCCAGCAAGAAGCACAGAGAGGTCAGGGCTAGGAGTGGGGTCCCCTGAAAACAGGTCCTCAGGAAGCTGAGGCAGGAATATTTGACAGGGAACTAAGCACTGATGAGAACTGATGAGGGAACTAAGCACTCATGGCTGATGAGATGTCCTTCCTTAACTGCTGACTCGGGTTAAACGCACAGGCTCCCCTGCTGGACCTGAAGAGAGGCTGACAAAATGCCCCCCAGTAAAGCTGTGTGGCACAGCCTGGTCGCTCTTCATCCCAGAGCCATTCTGCCTTTCCCTTCACATCCAGAGTCAGTGACACTGACTTCCAGCCATGACTTCTTCCTCACTGGAGTGCTGAGAGAACCATGATTCTCCTCCTGAGATAGTGTAATTGAGTGAAAAGCACAGGTCCTGTGACAGCCCCCATGCCTTGCTCTGTTCCCTGTTTTGCGCACACACAGACACTGGAAGGGCAGGGCTGTGCTGTGCCATCTGTCCCCGTGCTGGCACCTATGATGAGCAAAGTAGGGCCCCATGGCATGAGGATCAGAAAGCCCTGCCGGTTTCTGTATGATTGTCCAAGAGGCCCTGGCACGTGTTTGTAAGGGATGCAAGAGCCCCAGGTGACAAAGTTACATACTGGCCTCTGGCAGCAGACAGATGCTGTGAGAGGGTGCAGACCTCCAGGACCCACTCAGCAGATACCCCGATGGTGCTCTCACAACACAAAATTAGAACCACAGAGGGAAATATGATTAGCCAGAGAGTTCCTCAGCGAGGAAACTCTTTGAGAGAAAACACCCCTTTGGCTGCTTGGAAGGATGGTAAATGTGGGATATGGTGAGCAAAAGAAAGGGCAGAGGGAGACAACTAAGCCACTCGGGTGGGTGTTTGGGTGGGACTGAGGGAAAAAACTCAAGAAATTTTGAGAGGCAATGAGGGCTGGGGGGTTGGGCTGACCTCTAGTGTAGAAACGGGTACCTAATGGTGCTGCCACACACACATCAGGCAACTCCAGAGTGAGGGAGTGGGTAAAGATCACACGCCTGCTCAGTCCCCCAAAGATACAGAGGCTCTGAGTAGTTGAAAACAATGTTTTCTTTTTTTCTCTCTTTTAAAGAAATATTTTAATGTTTATTTTTGAGAGAGTGAGACAGAGTGTGAGCGGGGGAGGGCCAGAGAGGGAGACACAGAATCCGAAGCAGGCTCCAGGCTCTGAGCTGTCAGCACAGAGCCCAGCGCGGGGCTCGAATCGCGAACCGTGAGAACATGAGCTGAGCTGAAGTCAGACGCTTAACCGACTGAGCCACCCAGGTGCCCCTTTTGTTCTCTCTTTTTGAACTCATGACCAAGACCAAGAGTCACATGTTCTTCTGACTGAGCCAGCCAAGTACCCCATTTTTTCTCTGTTTTTATGGAAGAATAACATAGCCATGAAAATTACACTATACAAAGAATAGAGCTGAATGAATGCTGACAGAGAATGCTGCTATAACCACCACCCAAGTCAAGAAATAGAGTATCACCGGTCCCTAAGGCCCACTTTGGTGCCCCCTCTTTTTAAAAATTTTTTCATGTTTGTTTGAAAGAGAGAGACAGAGCACAAGAAGGGGAGGGGCAGAGAGAGACTCCCAAGAAGGCTCTACGCTGTCAGCGCAGAGCCCGATGTGGGGCTCCATCCCGCAAACTGTGAGATCGTGACCTGAGCTGAAATCAAGAGCCGGACACTTTAACCGACTGAGCTGCTCAGGCGTCCCTGTGTGCCCCCTCTTAATCACTGATTCCTCCTTCCTCTCCAGACCTTCTCCCTAGAGGCAATTACAGATCAGCTTTGCCTATTTTTGAACTTTACGTAGATGGAATCATACAGTATAAACTCTTCTGTGTGGCTTCTTCATTCACCATTAAGTTTCTGAAATTCTTCTGTGTGACAGTATGCGGTTCCAGTATGTTCACCCCCAATGTTGTATGGGATATACCCTCATTTATTCACTGCTGATGACCTTTCAGTTTCCAGTTTTTGGCAGTTGTGAATAGCGCTCTCAGGGACATCGTTACACAGGTCTTCCTGTTGCACATACGCATTATACTGGGGAATATGTTTTCATGAGCGGAACCGCAGGGTCACAAGCCAACGCTCCAAATAGTTTTTGCAAAGTAGCTGTACCAGTGTATGCTCCTCCAGTAGCGCGACTTCCACTTCTCCACCTCTTTCCCCAAATTGGGTGTTGTCAGCCATTCTTTTTGTTTGCTTTTAGTCATTCTGGTACACTATGGTAGTATTTTTAAATTTGTATTTCCCTAATGGCTAAAGAGGTTGAACACTTTTTCATTAGTTTACTGGTTCTTTGGATCACTTGTGAAGTGCGTGTTCAAATCTCTGGCCTGCTCATCTGCTGGGTTATCTATTTTTTTGTTGATTTGTAGTATGTATGTGGCATCTGAGTCCTTGGGTTATCTATTTTGCAAAATCTTCTCCCATCCTTAACATAGTCTTTTGATGAAAGTACATTCTTAGTTATAACGTAATCCAGTTTCTCAGGATTTTCTTTGTGCTTAGTGCATTTTGTGTCCTGTTAATAAATATTTGCTTACAGTCATGAAGATATTCTGTATTGTCTTCTCAAAGCTGTGTTCTCTTTCTTTCATATTCAGATGTCAAATCTATCTGGAATTATGTATGTAGTATGAAGTAGGGGTCTCATTTAATTTTTTTCTACACAGATATCCAACTGACCCTGCACCATTTTTTGAAAAGCCCAGGGGCACCTGGGTGGCTCAGTCTGTTAAGCATCGACTTCAGCTCAGGGCATGATCTCACGGTCCGTGAGTTTGAGCCCCACATCAGGCTCTGTGCTGACCGCTCAGAGCCTGGAGCCTGCTTCAGATTCTGTGTCTCCCTCTCTCTGCTCCTCCCCCACTCATGCTCATTCTCTCTCAAAAATAAAAAAAAATAAACATAAAAAATTTTTTTAAAGGCCGTCATTTCCTCATGTTGATTCTCTTTTTTTTAAAGTTTATTTAGTTTTGAGAGTGGGGGCGAGGGGCAGAGAAAGAGAGAATCCCAAGCAGGCTCTGAGCTGTCAGCAGGGAACCCAACATGGTGATCGATCTCACGAACCATGAGATCATGATCTGAGCCGAAATCAAGAGTTGGATGCCCAACTGACTGAGCCACCCAAGGCACCCCTCCTCATGTTGACTCTTAAAAGCCACCCTTGGGGGCTCCTGGGTGGCTCAGTCGGCTGAGCATCCTACTCTTGATTTCAGCTTAGGTCATGATCTCAGGGTCATGGTATTGAGCCCCTCATCAAGCTCCATACTAAGCTACTTAAAACTCTCTCTCTCTCTCTCTCTCTCTCTCTCTCTCTCTCTCCCCTCTCCCTTACTTGCTCACTCTAAAAAAAAAAAAAAAAAAAAGCCACCTCATCAAAATTCAAGGCTTCCCACATCTTTAGGCTCATCTCTGGATTATGTTCCAGGAGTGTATTCCTGTACTGGCACCATAGTCTTGGTTTCCTGTAGCTTTCTTATACCCAGTAGAGGAAAAACTGTCCTCCTACTTTGGTTTTCAAGGCTGTCTTGGGTGGGGTGCCTGGCTGATTTAGTCAGTAGAGCTTGTAACTCTTGATTTCTGGGTTGTGGGTTCGAGCCCCATGTGGGTGTAGAGATTATTTTAAAAAATAATAATAAAACCTAAAAAAAAAAAAAGACTATGGGGTGCCTGGGTGGCTCAGTCACTGACTTGGTTTCGGCTCAGATCATGATTTCACGGTTTTGCGGGTTCAAGCCCCGCATCAGGCTCTGTGCTGGCAGCTCAGAGCCTGCTTGGGATTCTCTCTCTCTCCCTCTCTCCCACTTGCACTGTCTCTGTCCCTACCAAAATAAATAAGTAAAAAAAAAAAAAAAAAAAAAAAAGACAGTCTTGGGTATTCCTGGCCCTCATTTTAGAACCTAGTTTATTAGTTTACACACACACATGAATACACACAGACAAAACCAACTGGGGTTTTATTGGAGTTGTATTGAAACCACATGTCAATGTCAATTTTGGAAGAAATGGCATCTTTACAATATTGAATCTTCCAATTTTTGGACATAGTTTTTCATCCATTTATGTATTTATTTCTTTCAATATCATGTGTGTGTTGCACATTTTTTAAATTTATTTTTTATTTTTTTACATTTATTTATTTTTGAGAGACAGAGAGAGAGCACAACTGGGGGAGGGGCAGAGAGAGAGGGAGACACAGAATTGGAAGCAGGCTCCAGGCTCTGAGCCATCAGCACAGAGCCCGACGCAGGGCTCGAGCTCACGAACCATGAGATCATGACCTGAACTGGTCGGACGCTCAACCGACTGAGCCACCCAGGTGCCTCGCACATTTTTTTTTTTAAATATTCATTTATTTGGAGAGCAAGCGGAGGGAGGAGGGGCACAGAGAAATGAAAGAGAATCCTTTGCTGACAGCATGGAGCTTGATGCAGGGCTCCATTTCACAAACGGTGAGATCATGACATGAGTGGAAGAGTAGGCCACTCAACTGAATGAGCCACCCTGATGCCCTGTTGCACAATTTTCATTAGCTTTATTCCTGGCATTTTGTTACTTGATGCTTTTGTAAATGGCATATCAAATTTAAAAAAAAATGTTTTTTTAACATTTATTTATTTTTGAGACAGAGAGAGAGAGCATGAACAGGGGAGGGTCATAGGAAGAGGGAGACATAGAATCTGAAACAGGCTCCAGGCTCTGAGCTGTCAGCACAGAGCCCAACGCGGGGCTCGAACTCACGGACTGCGAGATCGTGACCTGAGCCGAAGTCGGACGCCCAACCAACTGAGCCACCCAGGCGCCCGGCATATCATTTTTTTTTAAACTGTTGCTGATATGTAGAAATTACAGCTTATTTACTTATATAGAGATTTAATTTTTAAGTAATCTCTACACCTAACATGGTGCTCAAGCTTACAACCTCAAGACCAAGAGTTGCATGCTCCACCAACTGAGCCAGCCATGTGCTCCAACAATTGATTTTTATGTATTGACCTTGTATTCAATGTCTTTGCTAACTAAACTCACTCTAATAACTTACCTATGGTTCTTTAAAATTTTTTACATACCCAATCCTATTGCCTGTGCTTGTTTTATTTTTTCCTTTCCAATCCTCATACCTTTTTATTTTTCCTGCCTTACAGCACTGGCTAGGCCCTCCCCTCCGATATAATATTGAGACTTGTGGTCATGAATGTAAAATGTTTTCCTCCAGTAATGTTCTGCTCCTCCAGAACATTGTTGGAAGGGAGGATCTATCATCAATACTTAGTTTCTGTCTTTACAGGGGACATTAGAAGCTGCCGCTGGAGCGGGGCTGGGGTGCGGGTGGGGGATGGGACACAGAGGTGAGTGCACATGGGGAAGAGGAGCCACAAAGAGAGGATAACAGTGGAGGCAGGAACATTAGGGAGTGACAGGGCTGGCCACCGCAGTTACACCGCAAGTCAAGTGTATTAAGGAGAGGTCTAGGTCTTGCTCTTTACAGGAGCATCAGCTGAAGCCACTGCTAGCCCTAATGAAGACAGCAGAGCTCGATTTCCCTCTGCCATGGTTCCTTTACCCCTCTGCACAGCGCCCACTTAGCCTCCAAGACCTAGGATGGCTCCTGCTTCCCCTGTAGGTGCAGACTTCCTCTTGGTTATTCGAGGCTCTGCTCAGGCATTTTCTCCAGCAGGAAGCCGTCCCAGATCGCTAAGTTGCCTGAGGCAGCTCCCCAGGGACCCTAGTACTCTTCCCCCTAGCGTGCCTCCTGCTTCCCTCCTTTGCTGGTGTAAAGTTTCGTGCCCTGCACTCGCTAGATTGTGGACCCGGAGGGCTACTGTACAGCCAAATCCTCGTCCCTGGCCCCGCCCCTCCAGGCCCTCCACCGACTGGACCCCGATCCAACCCAGTTCCACCTCAGCAGCTCAGCAGTGCTCCATCCTCACGCCCATAGGAACCGAGACCGTATATCCGGCATGAGGTTCCGACCTTAGGGCGTCCTCAGATTCTGGAGCCCACCTGCCAGCTTTCCACAGCTAGGTAGGGCGCTCAGGAGGTGGGACCCACGGGAACCCCCCCTCCCGGAAGCGAAGAAGTCGAGGGGCCGAAGAATGTGCCGCCTGATTGGTCGATGGTGATGTCATATGTACCGTTGGAGTGGGCTGCAGGCCTGAGCCAGGAGTTTTGCTTTAGTTCCTAACTGGAGCCGCGCCCCTTGGAACGTTCTGGGATCCCACCCTAAACCCCTCCTTGGTCTGGGGACGCCCGCGCCCTTTATCCATGACGCTGCAGGGCGTTGCCGCTGCTGCCTTTGCGGGCCAGGGGGCAGAGAGCCTCCGGGATTATCTCTCCCGGCTACCTTGGAATCCACAGAGCCCTCCCCTAAGACAATAAGTCCGCCGTCGGGGGGCGGAGCCTCCCATTGTGCCAATAGTTCTCTCCCAACCCGGTGTCGTCTTCTGTGACGTCTATTCCGCCTTATCTGCCCATTGGCCATCCGGAACCGACTTGCTCCTGGAATTGCTCAGCTCTGGGAGAACTGTATTGAACTGTGGGAGGAGGATTGAGCTTCCGTTAGTCCCTTCAAGGGGTTAAGGGGCGCGGTCGTGGAGGGCGAGGGGCGGGGATCCGAGGAAGCCGTGGCTGCAGTTATACAAGGCAACGCCGGGCTCCACGTGGCATCCCAGAGCTTTCGAGACCCGCGGCCTGGAGGATGGTGTTTCCTCCAGTGGAGGGGCCCCCAGCGCAGGAGACTGCTGGGTTCCAGCAAGGCAGGGAAGAGTTTGTTCTCTATTCACGCCTGGGCGGGTCATCTCCAGTCCTTGCTCTGCAGAGACACTCCAAACAGATGGTCGCGACATGTTTCACGAGTTAAAACTCAGTGGTCGAACAGTTCAAGCTATCAACCTTAGGTCTGGCGTCCCAGGTCCCCATCCAGTCAACCTCCCCTGCGTCCCCGGGATTCCACATGGTACCCCTGCCAAGAGTCATGAGAACGCTCTCTGCGCAACATTGGCACCAATTTTCATACCAAACTCCAGGACAGGGTCCGGAACTAGTGCTCAGGAAGGGGAACAAAAGACCTGCAAACAGAAGAATAAGAGATGGAGCTGAGACCGCGCCTAGAAGAAGGAAGGCGGGTGAGGGGGGTGTCCCAAAGCAAGGAGGGTGGATCCAGGGGCGGCGAACCTTCCAACCCTTATTCAGCACCGAGGGCAGCACTTATGCTTTGCCCTTAATAAAGATGGCGACAACAGCTTCAGCAGTCAGATTTGCCATGCGCAACGGGCTGTACCACAGGATTTGGGGCTTCGGGGCTGAGGTGGAACGAACCATCGCTGAAGCCGGGAGCCATGTTGGAGCGGCGGGAGGCGGCAGCCGCGTCGGGGATGCTGTGGTGGGGGCGGCAAAAGCCGGGGCCTCACGCCAAAGGGGCTCTGGCTGCGGAGTAGATGGTGCCCAGAGGGCGAAGGCGGTGCGGAGCGACAGGCCGAGAGGCGGGGGACCGGGGCGGCGGCAGGGGCCCGGGAGGGGGCCCGAGCGGCGGGGCGGGCCCAAGGCCCGGACCGGGGCGAGGGGCGGTGGAGGCCGTGTGGGGAGGCGGGGGGTGATGGCGAGGCGGCCGCCTTGGTGGGGTCTCAGGGGGCCGACAACCCCACTACTCCTGCTCCTTCTCCTCCTCTCTTTGTTCCCTCTCAGCCGAGAGGAGCTGGGGGTCGACGGGGGCCAAGGCTGGGACCCAGGGGTAGCTGCCGCTACGGGGCCAGGGGCGCGGACCGGCGGCGGAGCCTTAGCTCTTTGTCCCGAGACGCCCGGGGTCCAAGAGGATGAAGAGCCTGGCCTGGGAGTCAGGGAGCCTGTCTTCTTGGGGCTCCGAGGGGGAAGGCAAAGCGCCCAGAGTGGTAGAGGGCTCCCTGAGCAGCCGGACGCGGGGTTGGGAGCGAAATATGGGGTCCAGGCTTTAGACAGACGCGGGCAAGGAACAGGACAGGGACCAGGGGCTCTATTATGCTGGCGCCCAGAGGTCTCCTCTTGCGGGCGGACAGGACCCTTGCGAAAAGATAGTCAGTCTCCAGAGGCTCTGCCCCCAGGGGTCCCGAGCCTGAGGAACAGCTCTCCCTTCCCTTTGGACCTTCTGGTTCGGCCCCGTGGTTACAAGCCAGTGTTCTCCCAGAGGAATCCTGGAAGAGGCACCCCCAAAAAAGTGGGAACCACGCGCTGCTGCGGGGAATTGTGGGCACCGAGGCGTAGGGGTCAGAGCGAGAGAACTGCGACATCTCGAGCGGCGAGGACAGCCCCCCAGCCGGACTGTCCCCCCAGGGCTATAGGATGTGGCCCTGGGCTGGATTCAGCACCGCTCATAGAGAGGACAGCTCCCGAGTCTGTTTCAGCACTGCGCGAGTCTCGGACAGCTCCCGAGCCGACGCCCGAGCGCATGCGCTCGAGTGGTCTCTTCCGCCGCCGCTTCCTCCCGCAGCGCCCCGGGCCGCGCCCTCCGGGGATCCGGGCTCAGTCGGGAACCTGGAGAATACCCACAGCGAGCAGGATCCGCCCCCGTCGCGCCGCGAACCGCCACCCGCAGTTTCCGCAGTACAACTATCAGGCGCTAGTGCCCGAGAACGAGGCGGCTGGCACCGCGGTGCTACGCGTAGTGGCGCAGGACCCGGACGCAGGCGAGGCCGGGCGCCTAGTTTACTCGCTGGCTGCGCTTATGAACAGCCGCTCTCTGGAGCTGTTCAGCATTGACCCACTAAGCGGCCTCATTCGCACAGAGGCTGCTCTGGACCGCGAGAGCATGGAGCGGCACTACCTGCGCGTGACGGCGCAGGACCACGGCTCGCCGCGCCTCTCGGCCACTACCATGGTGGCCGTTACAGTGACCGATCGCAACGACCACGCGCCAGTGTTTGAGCAGGCGCAATACCGGGAGACTCTTCGCGAGAACGTGGAGGAGGGCTACCCCATTCTTCAGTTGCGTGCCACAGACGGCGACGCGCCCCCCAACGCCAACTTGCGTTACCGCTTCGTGGGGCCGCCAGCTGCGCGCGCCGCTGCTGCCGCCGCCTTCGAGATTGATCCGCGGTCTGGCCTCATAAGCACCAGCGGTCGCGTAGACCGGGAACACATGGAAAGCTACGAGCTGGTGGTGGAGGCCAGCGACCAGGGCCAGGAACCTGGGCCGCGCTCTGCCACTGTGCGTGTGCACATAACTGTGCTGGACGAGAACGACAACGCGCCCCAATTCAGCGAGAAGCGCTACGTGGCTCAAGTGCGCGAGGACGTGCGCCCCCACACGGTGGTACTACGCGTCACAGCCACCGACCGGGACAAGGATGCCAATGGACTGGTGCACTACAACATCATCAGCGGCAACAGTCGTGGCCATTTTGCGATCGACAGCCTCACGGGCGAGATCCAGGTGGTGGCACCTCTGGACTTTGAGGCAGAGCGAGAGTATGCCTTGCGCATCCGGGCGCAGGATGCAGGCCGGCCACCACTGTCCAACAACACAGGCCTGGCCAGCATCCAGGTAGTGGACATCAATGACCATACTCCTATCTTTGTCAGCACACCTTTCCAGGTCTCTGTACTGGAAAACGCACCCCTGGGCCATTCGGTCATCCACATTCAGGCAGTGGATGCGGACCATGGGGAGAATGCCAGATTAGAGTACTCCCTAACTGGTGTGGCACCTGATATGCCCTTTGTGATAAACAGTGCCACTGGCTGGGTCTCTGTGAGTGGTCCCCTGGATCGTGAGTCTGTGGAGCATTATTTCTTTGGTGTGGAGGCGCGAGACCATGGCACACCTCCACTCTCAGCCTCAGCCAGTGTCACGGTGACTGTGCTAGATGTTAATGACAATCGGCCTGAGTTTACGATGAAGGAGTACCACCTACGGCTGAATGAAGATGCAGCTGTGGGCACTACTGTGGTCAGTGTGACCGCTGTAGATCGTGATGCCAACAGTGCCATCAGCTACCAGATCACAGGTGGCAACACCCGGAATCGGTTTGCTATCAGCACCCAGGGGGGTGTAGGTCTGGTGACACTGGCTCTGCCATTGGACTACAAGCAGGAACGCTACTTCAAGCTGGTGCTAACTGCTTCTGACCGTGCGCTTCATGATCACTGCTATGTGCACATCAATATCACAGATGCCAACACTCACCGGCCTGTATTTCAAAGTGCCCACTACTCAGTGAGCGTGAATGAGGATCGGCCAGTGGGTAGCACTGTGGTGGTTATCAGTGCCTCTGATGATGATGTGGGTGAGAATGCTCGCATCACCTATCTCCTGGAGGACAACCTGCCCCAGTTCCGCATCGATGCAGATTCAGGGGCCATTACACTACAGGCTCCACTGGACTATGAGGACCAGGTGACCTACACACTGGCTATTACAGCTCGGGACAATGGCATCCCACAGAAGGCAGACACCACTTATGTGGAGGTGATGGTCAATGATGTCAATGATAATGCTCCACAGTTTGTGGCTTCCCACTACACGGGATTGGTATCTGAGGATGCCCCACCTTTCACCAGTGTCCTGCAGATCTCAGCCACTGACCGAGATGCTCATGCCAATGGCAGGGTCCAGTACACTTTCCAGAATGGGGAAGATGGTGATGGAGATTTTACCATTGAGCCAACCTCTGGCATTGTCCGCACAGTGAGGCGGCTGGATCGGGAGGCAGTACCAGTGTATGAACTTACTGCCTATGCAGTGGACCGAGGTGTACCCCCACTGAGGACTCCGGTCAGCATCCAGGTGACGGTGCAGGATGTAAATGACAATGCCCCTGTCTTCCCAGCTGAGGAGTTTGAGGTGCGAGTGAAGGAGAACAGCATTGTGGGCTCAGTGGTGGCTCAGATCACTGCGGTAGACCCTGATGAAGGCCCCAATGCACATATAATGTACCAGATTGTGGAGGGGAACATCCCTGAGCTGTTCCAAATGGACATCTTCTCTGGAGAGTTGACGGCACTCATTGACCTGGACTATGAGGCCCGCCAGGAATATGTGATTGTGGTGCAGGCCACGTCTGCCCCTCTGGTCAGTCGAGCCACTGTGCATGTCCGCCTGGTTGACCAGAATGACAACAGCCCTGTGCTCAACAACTTCCAGATCCTCTTCAACAACTATGTATCCAACCGCTCAGACACCTTTCCTTCAGGCATTATTGGGCGCATCCCAGCTTATGACCCTGATGTCTCTGACCACCTCTTCTACTCTTTTGAGCGGGGCAATGAGTTGCAGCTGCTGGTGGTCAACCAGACCAGTGGGGAGCTTCGACTCAGCCGCAAGCTAGACAACAACCGCCCACTGGTGGCCTCCATGTTGGTGACTGTCACAGGTGAGGGGTGGGGGGCAAGCAAGTGACCCAGTGACCCCAACCCTCAGGGCCTCAGGGGCTCCACAGGGCACCTGAAACCAAAGAAGGATTTCCAAGCCTTCCAAGAATCCCTTAAATGCTGGGTTCCTGCACCCCCACAGGATCTGCCATAGGCTTTACAGGTTAGGTTCATAGCCTGCTTAGGGTCTTGGACAGTCTCCACAGAACCTCAAAGATTCTACGGCATATAGCAAATCCCATAAAGACCGTATGAACTGTCTACTACGCTAGGGATAGTGCCCCCATCCCCAAAAGCCTGCAGGTCCTGGCTTAATGCTCTGGAGGCCACAGGAAAAGCCAGCATGGGCCAATCAGCTCACACCTGTTCAGATGAAGCATTACTTTGGGTCCAGCTTGACCTTTACCCCATATGTACAGGGAAGGTGGGCCAATAGTTTAATGGTCATGAATAGCAGCTTACTCTGGCAGCTTCAGACAGAGAGTGGGCCCATACTGGCCTGACGGCTATCCAAGGGACTGACTGAGGACCTGCCCTTTGGGAAAATGTCCAGAGGCCCACGTGCCTCTTTTCTACCTCTACAGCCCCAGATTTTCACAAACACTCCCTCATAGGAGGGTGCAGGTGGGAGAGGCTCTTGCAATCGTGCCTGCTGCTGCAGAGGTTGGGAGAGAGGCTTCCACTGCTGTTCACTTCCCAATTCTGGAGCATGGACTCCTCACACTGCCAAAGAAGGCACAGACTTCATTTATCCCTAAGTTCACTCAACAACCAATCCTTATTGGCCATCCAGTGTGTACTAGGGTCTGGGGACAAGGTATATAAGCACCTCATTCTCATTTTGAGAGGTGACCACTGAGATCACAGGACCCAGGTCTGGGATGACAGGCAGCTTTCTGATCCAAGAATTCTGAGGGGGCAGGTGGGTGGTGGTCAGGGTTCAAGACCTTCCTGGAGAGAGAGAGTTTGCTGAGCCAGGATTCTGGGGGATGGGGTTGAGTGGTCACAGGGCCAGGGGCCCTTCTAGTGCCATGGAAAAGCAGTTTGCTGACCAGAGATAGGGGATGGGTAAGTATTAATCTAGAAGTCTGTTTGTTTCTTTGAGGGGATGTTGTGCTGGTTATGCAATGCTGGGGGGTAGGGGTGGGTGGTCAGTGGCCCTGGCTCCTTTTTATGTTCTGAGTGAGGGTGGCTGCTGGCCATAACCTGGGGGAAGGTGAGTTACTATTTAGGGACTCTCTTGTGTGCTGTTAGAGGAATGGCTTACTGACCCAAGGGCTGACTCAGGTTTCTCCTGGCGTTGGAGGGAGGGGAGAGGAAGCAGCAACTTGGTACCCTGATGCTGAAGGAGTTGGTGGTCACAAGCCCCAGACCCCCTTGTGTCTGGCAGGGTCAGCCTGCTGACTCACAGGTGCTGGGAGTCTAGGCATTCACTGGCCCCAGCTCTCTGAGTCCCGGGGAAGGGCAGCCGCTGACCCCAGACTGACCACTGCCTCTACCCCCACCCGCAGATGGGCTGCATAGCGTGACGGCGCAGTGTGTGCTACGCGTGGTCATCATCACGGAGGAGTTGCTGGCCAACAGCTTGACCGTGCGCCTTGAGAACATGTGGCAGGAGCGTTTCCTGTCACCGCTTCTGGGCCACTTTCTGGAAGGCGTGGCCGCGGTGCTTGCCACACCCGCCGAGGACGTCTTCATCTTCAACATCCAGAATGACACGGACGTGGGGGGCACCGTGCTCAATGTGAGCTTCTCGGCGCTGGCGCCGCGCGGGGCCGGGGCAGGCGCTGCGGGTCCCTGGTTCAGCTCCGAGGAACTGCAAGAGCAGTTGTACGTGCGCCGCTCTGCCCTTGCCGCGCGCTCGCTCCTAGACGTGTTGCCCTTCGACGACAACGTGTGCTTACGCGAGCCCTGTGAGAACTACATGAAGTGCGTGTCCGTGCTGCGCTTCGACTCGTCTGCTCCCTTCCTGGCCTCGGCCTCCACGCTCTTCAGACCCATCCAGCCCATCGCAGGCCTGCGCTGCCGCTGCCCGCCCGGCTTCACGGGAGACTTCTGCGAGACCGAGCTCGACCTCTGCTACTCCAACCCGTGCCGGAACGGCGGCGCCTGCGCGCGGCGTGAGGGTGGCTATACCTGCGTGTGCCGCCCGCGCTTCACAGGTGGGCGGGCCGCGGGCCTGGAGGCGCCACGGGCAGAGCGTGAGGGCGGAACTACAGTGAAAGCGAGGATGGGGAATCTGTCTTGAGTCTGCCGGGGTCGGGTGCGGCGCCGCGGAGCGCGAAGCCGTAGAACCCGGCCCTGGGAGAACCTAAAGCCCCGAAGAAATAGAGGCCTTAGGCGGGCTGAGACTGCGGCGGGGGCGTGGCCTGGGGCGTGGGGGCGTGACCGGAGCTGCAGGGAACGTGGGGCGGGGCCAGACCGATAGGAGGCGTGTCCGCCCCCAGGGAGCTCGCCCTTTCTGTGGGCTGGGAGGCTTTGGAGGGGCGGCGCGGGGCCCCCTGGAGCCGCGGCTGACCTCCTCCAACCTTGGTTTGACTCCTAGGAGAAGACTGCGAGCTGGACACGGAGGCCGGACGCTGCGTCCCCGGCGTCTGCCGCAACGGAGGCACGTGTGCCGACGGGCCCGACGGCGGCTTCCGCTGCCAGTGCCCGGCGGGCGGCGCCTTCGAGGGCCCGCGCTGCGAGGTGGCGGCGCGCTCCTTCCCTCCCAGTTCGTTCGTCATGTTCCGCGGTCTGCGGCAGCGCTTCCACCTCACGCTGTCCCTCTCGTAGGTGCCCGCCCGGTATCTCTGCGCGCCTCCACGCCGTCCCCACTCCCTCTGTGACCCTGAGTCAGATTCCCGGCTGCCCCATCCTGACGTCCCACAGGACATCGCCCCTCCCCGGATGTCTCGGAGCATCACTGTCCCTGACATCACTGCATTGTCCCTGACGTCACCGCACCCGCTCTCCTCCTTTCCTGCTTCACCCTAGCCTGGCTGACGCCCCGTGAAACTTCTTGTCGCAGGGATGGTGGGTGTGAGGAGGTGTCCCGCTCGTGACTTGCCCTGTCCACCCCATCCAGGTTCGCAACAGTGCAGCCCAGTGGACTACTCTTCTACAACGGGCGCCTGAACGAGAAGCACGACTTCCTGGCCCTGGAGCTTGTGGCCGGGCAAGTGCGGCTTACATATTCCACGGGTGGGTGCTCCCGTGGATGTATATGTGGGGGAGCGGGTACATGAGTAGGTGAGATGGCTGGGGGGTATAAGCCTCGAGTCCCCTCAGGTTTGCCTCACTGTACACCTAAACATGTACCTCCATGTCAAACAGACATCAGTGAGGATCTTACCCCCTTAGCCATTCCCTGGGAGAGAGTCCATCTCTCCAAGTGGTGTGTGCTTCTCCTATCTTCCAAGGTACTCTGGTCCAGCCAGTATGGTCACCAGTGGATGGGACTGATCTGATGTATCCCTGACCATCCTGGGAGTAACTGTACCTGAGTAGGGATGGGGAGGGAAAGGTAACTAGGCAGCTCCAGACAACCTTCCACATGTATCCCCTGCACAGGTGAGTCCAATACAGTGGTCAGCCCTACAGTTCCAGGGGGCCTGAGTGATGGGCAGTGGCACACAGTGCATCTGAGATACTACAACAAGGTGGGCACCACCCTTGGCATGGCAGTATGAGGGGAGCTGGGATGCCAGGTTCTGCCCCTTAGGGGTCAATCCTGGAGGTCCTGTTGAGTGGTGTGCCTGGGTTTCTAGCCCCGGACAGATGCCCTGGGGGGTGCTCAGGGCCCCTCCAAGGATAAAGTGGCTGTGCTGAGCGTGGATGACTGCGACGTGGCTGTGGCTCTGCAGTTTGGTGCTGAGATTGGCAACTACTCATGTGCAGCTGCTGGCATGCAAACAAGCTCCAAGAAGTGAGACCCCAGCCCCTGATTCCCATGCCTTCTGCCTGCCAAAGCCCACTCCAACCCTGACCCCATGCCCGTCTCCAACCTGCCACCCCATCCTTCCCCAAATCACAAATCCTCTCTCCACTATGACACAAATCCTCTCCCCTACCTCACCGTAGCCCCATCTCTTTATTCTACCCCTGCCTCCCTGCTCCCATACACAGTCCCCAAGCACCCAGTCCTCCAGTATCCACTGCCCCCTTCCTAATGCCCCACATCCCCTTAGATTCTTCGCCAACCACCCAAATGCCTCACTGTTTCATCCTAGCCTTCAGCCCCTCCCCTTCACCTTTCCCTAGACCATCTGCCCATCATGAACTCTCCTTTGCACCCCCACAACTAAAGTTAGGCCCCAGCTTCTTCCCTGGCCTTACCCTCCCCCCTAAATCACCTTTACCCTCTGAGTCCTACTCCCACCCCACCCCCACTTCTGTGGCCCTCAGGAGCAACCCTACCTTGGCCTCTGTCCCAACAATGATGAGGACCCCTGATCCTCAGGTCCCTGGACCTGACGGGCCCTCTGCTCCTGGGGGGTGTCCCCAACCTCCCCGAGAACTTCCCCGTGTCGCACAAGGAATTCATTGGATGCATGCGAGATCTGTACATTGATGGCCGCCGAATGGACATGGCAGCCTTCGTTGCAAACAATGGCACCATGGCAGGTAGGCCATGTCCCCACATTAGGGAGGGGGAAGAGGGCTATGTGGAGTGATTCCAAATCTGACCTCATCCTTGTTTCCTTTGCTGGCAAGCATTGTGCCATAGCTTAACCCTTAGGGCCTGTCTCCTTCCAACTCCATCTTGAGAGAATCTGGGGCTAAAATCATGGCCACTTTTGGCCCCTCTGGACCCCTGTGTCCTGATAATACTTGTGCCCCCTGCCCCCCACGTTCTCACATCTGCCATGTGCCTTCCTCTCCCAGGCTGCCAGGCCAAGCTGCACTTTTGCGACTCGGGTCCCTGTAAGAACAGCGGCTTCTGCTCAGAACGCTGGGGTGGCTTCAGCTGCGACTGCCCTGTGGGCTTCGGTGGCAAAGACTGTAGGCTCAGTGAGTGGGCATCATGGGGCAAGAGGGGCCTGCAGGGTAAGGTCTTTTCCTCAGGTGGGACCTGTGATCCTCTTCCTTTTATCCCCCCAGCCATGGCCCATCCCCATCATTTCCGTGGCAATGGGACGCTGAGCTGGGACTTTGGAAATGACATGACTGTGTCTGTGCCGTGGTACCTGGGGCTGGCATTTCGGACACGGGCGACTCAGGGGGTCCTGATGCAAGTGCAGGCTGGGCCACACAGCACACTCCTCTGTCAGGTGTGTCTGTCCTCCTGGCCCCTCCCTAGACCCTCAACTCTCAACCTCTAATGCCACCAGCAACATTCCTGGTCTGTTACAACCTAGTCCTGCCAGGTGTACTGACCATACTTGACCCTACTCTGGACCCTGGCCCTTGATCCTCTTCCCCACCATAATATCCTCTGCAGGTGCAGGGCCCCAGCATATCTTTTTTGTGCTAGCTGCACCAATCCATAATCCCTGATCTTGACCTCTGAGTCCCCTAACTTCACTCTCAGGGACATGGTGATCCTATGGCACAATGCCCTGTGTGCCAGATATAGCCTTAGCCCTGCAGTTCTGATGTCTGAACCCCCTGATCTCACCTCTTGACTCTCCAAGCCCCAGCCCAACTTGGGGCCCTGACCCAGGGCTGTGCTTCTCTATCTGCAGCTGGATCGGGGGTTGCTGTCGGTGACAGTGACCAGGGGCTCGGGCCGTGCTGCCCACCTCCTTCTGGACCAGGTGACTGTCAGTGATGGCCGGTGGCACGATCTGCGGTTGGAATTGCAGGAGGAGCCAGGTGGCCGGCGGGGCCACCATGTCCTCATGGTCTCACTGGACTATAGCCTCTTCCAGGTCTGATCTCTGACTCTTGGGTAGTCCGTTAGTCTCCCAACCAGACCCACCTCATTTGACCCCTCTCTAGTCCAGATCCCCTCAACTGTCTCCACTGTACATCACTCTCCCTGCAGTCCCTTCCTCATGCCCTTGCTTTGAGCCCACCCTGCCAGCCAGGCCTGCTCAGGTTAGAGAGGCTATCCAGATTTCTGGCCTGGTCTTGGGGTACCTCTGCAGCCAGTACATTCTCTAACTCTTGGGAACCCCTTCTGGCCTCTGCCCTGATCTCCCTGTCTCAAAGCTCTGAAATTTCAGGGTCTATTCTGGGTCCAGGAAAGAGAGGCCTGTCTGAACCCAGCTCTTTACTGAAACCTTGCTATTATCCATCCCTCACACTCCAGCAGGTCCTCCGCACTCAGGGGCAGCGCATGCCCAGACCATTCTCCTGGTCCAGAGAGACAGAGGATGGTCATGCAGGGCTAGGACAAGGCCAAGACTGACTCTAGGGTGGGGCAGGGATCCATCAGGTGCCCCCACACCCCCAGTGCTGACTGTACCCCTCCCCCAGGACACCATGGCAGTGGGGAGTGAACTGCAGGGCCTGAAGGTAAAGCGACTCCATGTGGGAGGCCTGCCCCCCAGCAGTGAAGAGGAGGTTCCTCAGGGTCTGGTTGGCTGTATCCAGGTGGGGGTCAGCACGGGAACATGATTTGGGCCATTAGGGTGCGTGGTCAGTGGTCAGGAGCACCTTGGGACTTGAAAAGCTGCATTCACATAGGGGTTGGCATGGGGAGGGGATGTGACCCAGAGCCATCAGAGATAGGCCTTTCTGTGCTGTTGGCGGTGAGGGTCTAGCTTACATTATCAAGGGTCATTAGAGGTCTGTGTCAGGGACAGCACGATTAGGGGTCCCATGGGGGGCTGAGTTGGGGATATTGGGGTCAGGGTCTGGGCTTTTTGGGGGGTTTGAGGGAGACTGCATGTCAGTTGGCTGGCTCTGTAGGGGCTGAGATGCTTTGACATGGGGCTCACACCTTGCTGGCTGTGTCCATAGGGGGTATGGCTCGGCCCCACGCCCTCGGGATCCCCAGCCCTGCTTCCTCCTAGCCACCGAGTGAACGTGGAACCTGGTTGTATAGTGACCAACGCCTGTGCATCTGGACCCTGCCCACCCCACGCTGACTGCCGAGACCTCTGGCAGACCTTTTCTTGTACCTGCTGGCCAGGTGTGAATTGGGGGTAGGGCAGGGTGGATTTGGGTAGGAACTGGGGGCTCATGGTAAAGACTGGGATCACTGGAAGGACAGGTACCTGCTTACTCCCATGCTCTGTGGCCAGTGTCCTGAGCTCGCTGACCCAACCTGCAGGTTACTATGGCCCAGGGTGTGTGGACGCCTGCCTCTTGAATCCCTGTCAGAACCAGGGGTCATGCCGCCACCTTCCAGGAGCTCCCCATGGCTATACCTGTGATTGTGCAGGTGGCTATTTCGGGCACCACTGTGAGCACAGGTGAGGGGCTGGAGACTGAGATGATGGAAAGACCTGGGGTGGGGGGAGGGAGTTATCACTGAGATATCTTGGAGGCATCTCACATCTCACCTGGCTGTCTACCTCCAGGATGGACCAGCAGTGCCCACGGGGCTGGTGGGGGAGCCCAACCTGTGGCCCTTGCAACTGTGACATTCACAAGGGCTTTGACCCCAACTGTAACAAGACAAATGGGCAGTGTCACTGCAAGGTATGCTGGCCCCTGACCCCTGACCTTTTAACTTTTCTCTAGCCATGATTTGTGATTCTTATCGAGCTTGCTGATCTCTGCCACCTGATTTAGGCCCTAGCCTCTTACCCCTGTCCTGTCATCTAACTGCCACCTCTAGTCCTTCATGTCTGATTCCTCCCTTACATTTCATTTGAAGCCCAATCTTCCTTCTGGCCTGTGAGTACTGTTCTCTTGACCCTTTGCCCTTGATTCCACTCATTCCTCAAGCCCTGACCTGAGACCCCTACCTTAAGCCCCGATCTCTGACCTCAGTCCCCTGATCCATTCTCGAATAGGAGTTCCACTACCGACCACGGGGCAGCGACTCATGCCTCCCATGTGACTGCTACCCTGTGGGCTCCACCTCGCGTTCATGTGCACCCCACAGCGGGCAGTGCCCCTGTCGCCCAGGAGCCCTTGGCCGCCAGTGCAACAGCTGTGACAGTCCTTTTGCGGAGGTGACAGCCAGTGGCTGCCGAGGTGAGCAGGCTCCACGCAGCTCCACATATAGAGGGCTGGCTCTGGCATGCTGCCACCAAGCTTTCTGGCGTGTTTGACTCCTTGGGTAGGGCTCTGGGAAGTGTTTCCTGAAGGAGACCACTGATACCTAGACACCCCCCACATTTGTCCCAGATACTTTGATGACTTGTTACAGAACCTGACAGGCCAGCTCCTGTAAGGCCAGAGAGGGAGTGCTGGGTAGTGGGTCTGATGTGGGTGGTAAAGGAGTAGTGGGTGTGGCTATCATTTTCCCCAGTCCCTGGCTGCCTGGTTCAGTGCTTCCTCTCTCTTTAGTGCTCTATGATGCCTGCCCCAAGTCCCTGAGATCTGGCGTGTGGTGGCCCCAGACCAAGTTTGGCATGATGGCTTCAGTGCCCTGTCCTCGAGGGGCCCTGGGTGAGTACCTGGGGAGCAGGGGCATCATTGAGGGTGGGAGTAGGTCTGTCCTCCGACTGCTGGAGCCACTTCTTTTCCTGAGTTGGGTGGCATTGCTCCTGCAAAGAAGTGGGAGTGGGGTAGGGGTCCATGTGGGCTCCTCAATACCTCCTAGGGGGTCTGGGTCCCTCCCCACCCCCTCATTGAGCCTCCATCTGTTTCTCTTGGCTTCTGGGCAGGATTGCGGGGTGCAGGTAAGGGGTACGTGTTTGCTCAGGTGTGCTGCGCCCCCCCACCCCACTGCCAGAGCTTTTGCAGACCCCTCCCGCTGCCTGAAATCCCTGCGGACCCATCCCCGCTGCCTGAGGTCTCTAAAAGCTACTCTCAGCTGCTTGAAGTCCCTGGAGGCCCCTTCCCACTGTCTGAGGATGCTGGAGGCCCTTTTCTGATGCTTGAGGTCCTCAGAGGCCCCTCCCCACTGCCTGAGGACCCTGCAGACCCCTCCCCACTTCCTAAGATCCTTGCAGACCCCCTCCTCAGTTCCTGAGGTCTCTTCAGGCCTTTTCCTATGTCGAAAGTCACAAAAAATGCCCTCCTCTCTGTTTGAGGACCCTATAGACTCCTCCCTGCTGCCTGAGGGCCCCTCCCCACTGCCTGAGGTCCTTGCAGAACCCTCCCTGCTGCTTGAGGTCTCCACAGTGGCTGGACAGAGATCATCTCTGTATGCATGCTCATGTGTGTGTCTTTCTGTGCCTGTGCACGTGTCTGTGTGTCTGTCTTGGGGGGGTTCTGTGTTCAAGTTAGGGTCCCTCTTGCTGGTGGCTACGAGCTCTCTTAAGACCCGGGTCAATTCTCATTCAACCCCCATCCCCATCTCACAGACAAGGGCGAGAGGGCAGCAGAGTCCACCACTGGGACAGTTGAAGCTGGTGTGAGAACTTTCACCCCACCCTCACTTTGGTCACACAGTACTCCTGGAAACCTTGGTCTGTGTGTGCATACATGGAGAGAGCATGTGTGTCTGTGTGTTTGTCCTGATCCACACGTCCGTGTATGTGCAGACGTGGGCACTGGTCTATGTGTTTGCTTGCCCTGGGCCACATGTCTGTGAATCTGCTCTGGCCCGTGTGTGTGTGTGTGTGTGTGTGTGTGTGTGTGTTTATGTGTGTAAGAGAGAGAGAGAGACAGAGAGAGAGCGTGCGCACCTTTCTGCTCTGCTTTATGTAATCAGTGGTTCTGAATGGCCCACAGGCCCCCTGAGACTGATAGGCAGCTGGGACCTGCTTGGGCTGGGAGCTTGTCCAGCCACAGATGCCTACTATTCTGGTCTCTGCTTCAGAGCTCCCCCTGGGTTGGGGGAGGGTGCTGTGCTCATCAGATCAGTGAAGGTGTTCCGGCCCCAGTCCTGACCATGGTTCACCTGTCCCTAGGTGCTGCTGTGAGGCTGTGTGATGAGGACCAGGGTTGGCTGGAGCCTGACCTCTTCAACTGTACCTCCCCTGCCTTTCGAGAACTCAACCTGCTGGTGAGACTGCCCAGACCTGACCCTGCACTCAAGACCTGCGCTGGCCCTGGCCCTGGCCTCAGCTTCCCCAGGCCTGGGCTGGGGCCCAGACATCATACCCCAGCCTTTGACCTCCTGGGCTTTTCCTGGTTGCCCTTTAATCTGGCCAAACCCTTCTTCCTGTGAAGCTTTTGAGAAAGGCCTAAGGGACCACAGAGCGACCATCCCCATCTTTGTCCTGGCAGCTGGACGGCCTAGAGCTGAATAAGACAGCACTGGATACTGTGGAGGCCAAGAAGCTGGCCCAAAGGCTGCGGGAGGTGACCGGCCACACCGACCACTACTTTAGTCAAGATGTCCGAGTCACTGCCCGACTGCTGGCCCACCTGCTGGCCTTTGAGAGTCACCAGCAGGGCTTTGGGCTGACAGCCACACAGGATGCCCACTTCAATGAGGTGGGGCTATCTCCTGTGCTCCCCATCTCCTGGACCCCTGCTCAGGCCCCTCCTGACCCTGAGGAAGTAAAGGCCCTGGGCTCTCCCTCTTCCCTTGTCCTCTCCCAACCCACCCCTTGCCGGCTGGGGTGTGTCTGAGCACCCAGCCATAACCCTCAGACCTGCCTTGTCTCCCCTCACATGTCCTCACCTGGCTGAGCCCACTTTCATCTCCCTGATTCTAGAATCTGCTGTGGGCCGGCTCTGCACTGCTTGCCCCAGAGACCGGGGACCTGTGGGCAGCGCTGGGGCAGCGGGCCCCTGGGGGCTCCCCAGGCAGCGCAGGGCTGGTGCAGCATCTGGAGGAGTATGCAGCCACGCTTGCAAGGAATATGGAGCTCACATATCTGAATCCCGTGGGGCTGGTGACACCCAACATCAGTATGTGGCGAGTGGCATGGGGGGGAGGCAGGAAGGGGGCTGTGAAAGGGCAAGGACCTGGAAATCTGAGGGGCTGGGGGCTATTGATGTCAACATTAGTAGCGGGAGGCTGTGCCACCTCCCTCAGGGCTTTGCAGGGACGGGCTTTGTGCTGGTAGCAATGAAGTGAGGGATTGTGGGACTTGGGTGTAAGATGCAGATAGGAGGGTGTGGGGCCTTCTGCATGGGGAGGAGATCCTTGTTGAGTCTCATCCCTCTTCCTCCTGGGCAGTGCTCAGCATCGACCGCATGGAGCACCCCAGTCCCACCCGGGGAACCCGTCGCTACCCTCGTTACCACAGCAACCTTTTCCGGGGCCAGGATGCCTGGGATCCTCACACACACGTGCTGCTGCCTCCCCAGTCCCCACGGCCATCCCCACCTGAAGGTGAGATCCCTTGGGTGACCCCTGGCCCGGGTCCTGTTTTCCTATCCCACCTCTTTCACCAGATAGCATATTGCCCTCCTGCCAGTTCTCCCCTTGTCAGACCCACGCCATGTCAGACCTCTGTGTGAGACCCTCCCATGTCAGCCCCCCACACTGCTCTCGCCTCGCCGGACTCTCTCCCTCACCACAGATGATCTCTCCCACACCTTGATATTCAGGATCCAGCCCTGGAGAGCCCAGATCCCCTTCATGGGTTCCTGCTTTCTCCATCTCCCAGACCTGGACCTTCAGGGAAGAGATTCCCATGCTTGATGCTGCGATGGGTTGGTTCAGAGCTGGGTTTGTGGGTGCTTGGGGTCAGAGGTCACTGACAGTGGTTCCTCCCCCTCCCCTGGCAGTTCTGTCCACAAGCAGCAGCAGCACGGAAAACTACACCTCCTCAAGTGTGGGCCCCCCTCTGGCCCCCCCGGAGCCCGAGCCTGAGCCTGGGATCTCCATTGTCATCCTCCTTGTTTACCGCACCTTGGGGGGGCTGCTCCCTGCCCAGTTCCAGGCCGAGCGCCGGGGCGCCAGGTACCACGGGGGGCATTACTTCTAGGCCTCTCACCCCTGAGTTGCCTGTAAGCTTCTACCCAGTCTAGCACCCATTTTTTCATGGGCAAATGAGCAGGTTCACAGTCATCCTGAGACAGCTCCCATGTGCAGCTCCAGGGAGCCTTGTCCGTGCTGGCTTCTAGGTGAATCATGTTCTGTGGGGTTGTGCAGGGTTGCAGACAGGCACAGAGCCACAGGTGGGGACAGTCTCATAAAGGAGAGGTACATGTGCCGGGTACAGACAGGCAGACTGGCTAACAGAGGCAGGCAAAGACAGGCTGACCAATCGATGGAGGTCACATCGGGGTGGCAGGGACGGCAGTTTGAGGTAGACAGTCTGAAGCTGCTCAGGCCATAGACCCCAGTGTCCCTCGGCTGCGGAGAACCTGCCATTTCTGCAGAACCATGACAGCCTAGCTATGCCATTGGACTCAGGGTCTTGAATCAGCCCAGTGGGAGGCTGAGGGGGTTCCCCAAAATAGCATCCACTCTGGGGCATCCCGACTCAGTCAGCCATGCCGGTGGCATGAAGACCCAAGATGTAGGCAGTCAGAGCTTGGGGAGGTCAGCAGGGTCTGAGCCCAGGTGGGGTGTCTCCTCAGGCTCCCCCAGAACCCTGTTATGAACTCCCCGGTGGTCAGCGTGGCTGTGTTCCATGGACGCAACTTCCTAAGGGGTGTCCTAGAGTCCCCGATCAGCTTGGAGTTCCGCCTGCTACAGACAGCGAATCGGAGCAAGGCGATCTGCGTGCAGTGGGACCCGCCTGGCCCGTGAGAACCTCCGCTCCGGAAACCCTTGGTCCCCTGTTGGCCCCTGGGGAGCCCAGCCTGCCCCTGGGGCCCCTACCAATGTCCCTAGGCACCCAGGCCAATGAGGAATGTGGCTCCTCAGCTTCAGGCCCCCTGCCCCTCCCCACTGTCTGTCACAACCGCTCGCCAGGCCACGGGACACTTTCCTGGGGGGATGATAGGTCTAACTGCCCTGTGGCTGCAGGGCGGACCAGCATGGCATGTGGACGGCACGGGACTGTGAGCTGGTACACAGGAATGGGTCTCATGCTCGATGTCGCTGCAGCCGGACAGGCACCTTTGGAGTTCTCATGGATGCTTCGCCCCGTGAGGTGGGACTGTGTTCAGAGTCCTGAGGACGTGGACAGGCCAAAGGACAGGGGTGACCAACACCCCCAGTGACCATCCTTGTCTCCACAGCGGCTGGAGGGTGACCTGGAGCTGCTGGCGGTGTTCACACATGTGGTCATGGCAGTGTCTGTGGCCGCGCTGCTTCTGACTGCAGCGGTCCTGCTGAGCCTGCGCAGCCTCAAGTCCAACATGCGTGCGATCCATGCCAACGTGGCGGCTGCCTTGGGCGTGGCAGAGCTCCTCTTCCTGCTGGGGATCCACAGGACCCACAACCAGGTGCAGGGTCGGGGCCAGGGGACCTGTGTCTCGATGGCCTTACCTGGCTCAGGAAGTCCTGGAGCCAAAGCTCAGGGTCAGGGGTCAGGGATGCTCAGGTTGGGGCCCGGGTTTGGGGCACGATGCTGGGTCAAGGTGCTGTGGTTTAGGGGTCAGAGGCGGGGTGAGGCAGGAGTGGTGCTGACGCCCCCCAACCCTGCCTTCAGCTGGTGTGCACTGCGGTCGCCATCCTCCTGCACTACTTCTTCCTCAGCACCTTCGCGTGGCTCCTCGTGCAGGGGCTGCACCTCTACCGCATGCAGGTTGAGCCCCGCAACGTGGACCGTGGCGCCATGCGCTTCTACCACGCCCTGGGCTGGGGCGTCCCTGCCGTGCTGCTGGGTGAGGGCTCTGCTCCCTGGCCCATCCGGGCCTGCGACCCCTGGCTTGTACCTATCACGTGGCCTGACTCCTGCCCCCGCCCCCAGTCCCGATCATTACCCCAACCTCCATCCCTGCCCCCCACCACGCCATGTGCTCAGCAGGGAGCCCGCTGTGCCCCCACCCCTGGCATGAGAAGGTCAGCTGCTCTAGAACATACCCCTTCAGTCCTTCCTCTCCTCCCCTACAGGCCTTGCTGTCGGCCTGGATCCAGAGGGCTATGGGAACCCTGACTTCTGCTGGATCTCGGTCCATGAACCCCTCATGTGGAGCTTCGCAGGCCCTGTCATCCTGGTCATCGTGGTGAGTGTGCTGTACCTGGTGCCATCTGCGTGCTCTGCAGCAGGTGCGGCGGTGTTGGTGGAGGGGTGCCGGGTGGCAGTCGGCAGGTTTCCAGGCCTCGGCCTCAATTTCTGTTCTCCACTCGACTGGCACAGAGATGGGAAGTGTGGGGTCAGAAACTTGGCTGCCAATCTCTCTCTGCAGATTTCTATTTCCCTTTCTCAGTCCCTCTCTGGTTCCCTATCTCGGACATTTTCTGAGCCAAAGTGCCTCTCTGTTTCTGATCTCCCTGTTGTGTGTGTGTGTGTGTGTGTGTGTGTGTGTGTGTGCGCGCGCGCGCCTGTGTGCATGTGTGTTTCTCACTGCTTCTGCCTCTCTGTGTCTTGGTCTCTCTCTGTCCCTGTCCCTCTCTCACTGCCTCTCTCTCTGTCCTGCCCCTGCTCCACATGTCTGGCCATGGGTCCAGATGAATGGGACCATGCTTCTCCTCACTGCCCGCACATCCTGCTCCACTGGGCAGAGGGAGGCCAAGAAGACCTCTGTGCTGTGAGTTGTCTGGCTGGGGGAAGCGGGGGATTCTTAGAATGGCAGTCCCTTCCTTGGCAGGCTGAGCTCCAGATTCTGGGTGGGGAGGTGAAGTCCTACCTGCCCTGGCCAGCCCCTGTCTGGTGCCCTCACCATACTCTGGCCCCACACATGCTCTGCCCTGCTGTCTCCCCTGAGTCTCCCTCGGCCTGGGTGGCTCACTGTGCCCCCTGCCCCCGTGTCCCACCTATCTCCCACGTTTCTCTCATAGCCTGCCCCTACTTGCCACATATTTTCCCCATGTCCCCTCATGGCTCCCTAACTATCCTCCTGGTTCTTTTGGTGACCTCCTGTCTCCCCTAGTGTCCTCTGGAGACTGCCATGTTCCTTTGTGATTTCCTGTCCTTCCATGACCCCTGTGTGTCCCCCGCATGAGCCCTGCATGACGCATGCTTGTCCCCTTGTGTCCTTCCCTGTTCCGCAGCAGGAGCCTTCGCAGCTGCTTTCTGCTGCTTCTCCTGGTCAGTGCCTCCTGGCTCTTCGGCCTCTTGGCAGTCAACCACAGTGTCCTGGCCTTCCACTACCTCCATGCTGCACTCTGCGGGCTCCAGGTAACTGGCACCCCTCCCCACCTCCGGCCTGGTGGGGCTTCAGCAGGGTGGCCCAAACCCTGGGCAGGCCATCGAGCCCAGTCTAGAGCTGACTCCTCTGGATGACTGATGCCAGGTAGGGTGCCCGTCCTGGACTTCCTTCCCCAGCACTGTGGCTCCTGGCCACTTGCTGGTCCACACAGACCTCCACTGACTTAGTCACTTGGGCCACTCTGATGCCTCCGAGATTCTCCCTGACTCCCTTACTGGATCACCCCTGGACCCCTCACTCCCTCACACTGACTTGCAATGACTGATCCCCCTTGCTGACCCACAGTGACTTATATGAGCCTCGACTGACCCCCTGCTGGCCCCCCTCTGACCTGTGACTCATTTCTGATCTCTCACTGACTTTCGGTAACCCCTCGTTGACCCCATGCTGACCCTTACTGACACAGGGCCTGGCAGTGCTGCTGCTCTTCTGTGTCCTGAATGCAGATGCCCGGGCTGCCTGGACACCAGCCTGTCTGGCTAGAAAAGCAGCACCCGAGGAGGCAAGGCCAGCGCCTGGCACGGTGAGGGGCTCTCAGGGCTGGGGAGTCAGGCCGGGGGCCCCGAGAGGCCAGGGTTGGAGGCCTCTCCAGAGCTGGCTCACACTCCTGTCTGCACCCACCTCCTGTAGGGGCACGGGGCTTACAACAACACGGCCCTCTTTGAAGAGAGTGGCCTTATCCGCATCACCCTGGGTGCCTCCACTGTCTCCTCAGTGAGCAGTGCTCGCTCTGGCCGGACCCAGGACCAAGACAGCCAGCGGGGCCGTGGCTACCTCAGGTGAGCAGAGCAGCCTTCTTGGGAGGAGGACATATAGCTCAGACCAGTCCCACTTGACCAGAGGGTGGCATTACTGGTCCTGGGATGATGGTTCTACCCATCTTGGCACCTGGTTCCCCCGCTACTGCTTCTGCCGTAGATGCCTCTTGCCACATACCCAGGGGTGCTTTCAGAGCCATTCCACAGCAGTTGGCTATGTGCTCACAGCCACCCCAGCCTCCAAAGCACCCCATCACATCCCTCTTTGATGGGAGGGGGCGGTTCCTGCATTTCCAGGGACAATGTCCTGGTTCGACATGGCTCAGCTGCTGACCACACTGACCACAGCCTCCAGGCTCATGCTGGCCCCACTGACCTGGATGTGGCCATGTTCCATCGAGATGCTGGTGGAGGTAGGGGCCAGGGCCGGGGCGGGGGAAGGGAGGCAGAGGATCTCCCCACCATTTCCCTTTCTTGAGAGCAGCAGCTGACTGCAGTGGGGTGAGCTCCCCGCAGGTCACTGCCCCAGGAGGCACCTGGTTCTCCTGCCAAGTCCCAGCCCTTCTGTACTGACCCCCACTCCAGACTCTACCTAGGTTCCCAGCCCCAGCTCCCTGCTGTAGCTAACCCAAGACCCTCAGCTCTAGGCTCTTTCTTGACCCCCAAGTTCCTCATCTCCCTGAGCCGTTGATGTGCCTTCCTCCTTCTGATCTTCCCAACTCTAGCTGCAGACTCTGACTCTGACAGTGACCTGTCCTTGGAGGAGGAGAGAAGTCTGTCCATTCCATCCTCAGAAAGCGAGGACAATGGCCGGACACGGGGGCGTTTCCAGCGTCCACTCCGCCGGGCAGCCCAGAGTGAGAGGCTCCTCACTCACCCCAAAGGTGAGGGGGTATCTCTGACCCCATGGGTGACCAAGGGACACCCCATATTCCACTTGGGTGTGACCCAGGGACGCTGATATCCCCTGAAGATTCCTGGGACCAGCCTATTGGGAACCTGGGGTCATCATTAGGCCCCTGCACACCTCTCCTTATCTTCCTAGTGGTTCTGCTGGCTAGAGGTCCAGGAATAGCCTGGGCAACAAGGTCAAGGTCAGAGTCAGGGATGTTACAGGGTGACATGTCATTCTTCCAGCCCCTCTTCTTCCATGAGGGTTGGGGTTCAGCCTGGTTTCTTCTTCCAGGATTTTTCTTGACCCCTCAGCCATCAAGTCCCTCCACCCCTACTCTCTGTCCACCTCCAGAGTGGCAGGCTCACCAGTAACCCTCTCCATGGGTCCATTGATTTCTGAGAAACACTCTTTTGTTCCTACCTCTGCTCAATCAGTACAGCCAGAGTTTCAGGAGTCATTAGGGTCAGGGTTAGGGGGGTGGTCACTGAGTCTGGATCATAGGGGTCATGAATCAATGGGGTCAATTCAGAGGCTCCTGTAACCTGCTCTGGCTCCATAGACGTGGATGGCAATGACCTTCTGTCCTACTGGCCAGCCCTGGGGGAATGTGAGGCCACTCCCTGTGCTCTGCAGACCTGGGGCTCCGAAAGGCGCCTGGGGCTGGACACCAGCAAGGACGCAGCCAACAACAACCAGCCGGACCTGGCCCTGACTAGTGGAGATGAAACCTCCCTGGGCCGGGCCCAGCGCCAGAGGAAAGGTACGACCCCTGACTTTGTCCTGTACTTCAGGGACCCCAGAGACTGCTTCTACCCTAGCCCAGGGGATTCTTGCCCCTTTGAGCCTCACCTGCATCGCCAGGACCTGGGGGTTGCTCCTCCTCTGATCTCAAGGGGAGGTCTGCCTCTACTCCTGCACCTTGGAGACTGACGCTGTCCCGACCCAGGGGATGACTGCCTTCCCACTCTAAGCCCTATCCTGCTGTCGCAGTGGGATCCCCAGGGGCTGCCTCTGCTCCTCCCCAAGGGGTTTCTGTCTCCAGCCCTTTGTCACAGGGATCCCAGGGGCAGCTGCATCCCTAGCCCCAGGGAGTGTCTGCCACCCCCTGCCCCACATACTTACTTTACTCCCATTTGTTCCTCACACAGGCATCCTGAAGAACCGATTGCAGTACCCACTGGTGCCACAGACCCGGGGTGCCCCTGAGCTGTCCTGGTGCCGTGCAGCCACCTTGGGCCACCGTGCTGTGCCAGCTGCCTCCTATGGTCGTATCTATGCTGGAGGGCCCACAGGCAGCCTTTCACAGCCAGCCAGCCGCTACTCCTCTCGGGAACAGCTGGACCTGCTCCTCCGGCGGCAACTCAGCCGTGAGCGACTGGAGGAGGCCCCTGCCCCTATGCTTCATCCCCTGAGTCGGCCAGGTTCCCAAGAACGCCTGGATGCCGCACCAGGCCGCCTGGAGCCCAGGGACCGGGGCAGCACCCTACCACGGAGGCAGCCACCGAGGGACTACCCTGGTGCCAGGGCCGGCCGCTTCGGGTCGCGGGATGCTCTGGACCTAAGGGCGCCTTGCGAGTGGTTGAGCACACTGCCCCTGCCCCACAGTGCCCGGAACCTTGACCCACAGCCCCCGCCTCTGCCCCTGTCTCCCCAGCGGCAACTCTCAAGGGACCCCCTCTTGCCATCCCGGCCCCTGGATTCTCTGTCCAGGAGATCGAACTCAGGGGAGCAGCTGGACCGTGTGCCTAGCCGGCACCCCTCACGAGAAGGCCTCGGGCCACCCCCGCAGCTGCTCAGAGTTAGGGAGGACCCAGCCAGTGGCCCTAGCCATGGCCCCTCTACAGAGCAGCTGGACATTCTCTCCTCTATCCTTGCCTCCTTCAACTCCTCGGCTCTCTCCTCTGTGCAGTCCTCAAGCACGCCCTCGGGCCCTCACACCACTGCCACGCCTTCTGCCACAGCCTCTGCGCTTGGGCCCTCCACACCACGCTCTGCCACATCCCACAGCATCTCAGAGCTATCTCCAGACTCAGAGTAAGCAGGCTCTAGCCACTTGCCCTTACCCTCATCAGCTTAAGACAACCTCCTGTGTACCCTGGCCTGTGTTCTGCCACAAAATGGAGTATGGGTTGGCCCTGGCTTAGCACAGCCAGGGTGCCATGGGCTGGGGGCAGAAATCTGGCGGGGAATGGTGGTGTGATTAGCCGGAACTTGCAGGGTGTATGATTGGTGCCAGCCACCCTCCCCTGTACCTCCTGGGCGAAGGAAGAGAGATAGGTGCCTTCCGAAGGGCTTGAACAAGAGGAGGGGGTGAGAGCAGGTGCCAAGGCTTGGCAGTAGGAGGTAACCTGGTATGTGGAAGGGGCAAGGAGGAGAGGAAGAGTCATTGCCTGAGAGGCTTTGTTTAGGAGGTGGTATGGGATAAGGAGGGGCCAGAAGTGGTGCCAGGATATGGGCATCTTATATTCCAGGCTGAAGAGCTAACTTTGAAAGTAAGTCACTTATCCATTGATTGATTGATTGATTTAGTCAATGTTAGGTTCCTCGTGCCTGTGGGCACTGTGAGGTGGAGCACGTAGGAACTGAGCTGGGACCTGGTGCGTTTCAGGTGCCAATGGGGCATCTGTGGGGTAGGGAAAAGCAGTCGTACCTGGGAAGCAGCTGGATACACAGGAGCCAGAGGAGTGGGGAGGAAACAAGGGCTGCGAGGCTTTGGAAACCAAGAGGAGGAGAGTTGAGTTTTGAGAAGGAGGAACAGCTAGGTCAGGCTCTGTGGAGGGCCGCAGGGCGAAAGGAGGCTTTGGGGAGAAGGGGACCCCAGGTGTGGGACAGGAGGCCAATAAAACCCAGGCAGAGTCCGAGGAAGAGAAAGGAAGGAGGAGCAGGGAACTTGGGGCCTGGTGCCAGGGACTCTGGAAGGGTGCTGGGGGAGGGTTGAGGGAGAGCTATGAGTATTGCCTGGACCCAACTGCAGCCCAACTTTGGGGTCTGACTGGTGGGGGTCGGGGGTGGGCCTGGGGGGCTGAGCAGGGGTTTGGGTTCGGGAATCACACTTGACTTCTCCGAGTCTCTGTTTCCATATCTGTAAAATGTGTCTGTAGTGACAAACTTTCTGAGATGTGGAGATTTTTTGAGACGAAAATCTGTCAAGTGCTTAATGTAGTATTTGTACATAGTAGGTGCTCGCTGAATGCCTAGAGAGAAGACAGGAGGCCGCGGGGCCTTGCTGATGAGTCTTGGGGTGCAGAAGGGGTAAAGGGGCTTGAGAGCCCTGAAATGGGTGTAAGGGGGCCGGGGACTGAGAGGCAAAGGTGATGGGGTTGAGGGAAGTTGGCGGGGGCCCAGGCTGTGGTGGAAGCCCAGAGCCCCCTGACTGAATTCTCTCAGCAACCACCTCTGACTACCGCATTCAACTCTGCAGAGTTCCCAGAAGCGAGGGGCACTCCTGAGGGGCAGACTCACGGACCAGGAATGGCTGAGGGCAATGGAAGATTAGAGCTAACAGAAGAGACTCCGGGAGTCAGGGGCTGATCCCCAGGCAGCCTCCTGCCCACCCCCCAGCTCTCCCTGTTGCTGCAGTGCTGAGGCTCCTTGCTCTCTCTGTGAGCAAATCCCGCCATGCGTGTAACAGGTGCAGGGGGAAGAACTGAAAGGAGGACTTTTATACGTTTTGTACCTTTGTAACCAGAGAGATATGCTTATGTTATTTTTCAGCTTTTCTGTCTCCTGGGATTCTGAGGCTGGGCTGGGAGGGGAAGGGGACAGAGGGTAGAGTTTGGCCCCATTTGGGTCCCTGGCAAACCATATGCTCTTTCCTCTCATCTTACTGGGGCGGATTCAGACAGGGAGGGCAAGTAGCCTCCCACCCATTGATCTGAATATTGTTAGGGCCCAAAGTACAGAGCTGATCTTTGCTTTTTCTTGGATGCCCCAAGGGCCAAACTTCAGGGACAAGGGGTTGGTCTTGGAAACGGGGGTCCTCTGATCTCCTCACAGGGCTTGCTCACGCTGCCCCTCCCCGTGGATGTGTGTGTTTATTATGTGGAGTCCCTGCCACTTACTGCCTTATGACCTAGGACTGATGCTGTGGGGTGCTGGTGGAGCAGCAGATGTCATGTTTACAGAGCAAGGCTTCCCTTTCTCTCCTGGGGAGGGGCTCAGGCCTCTGTTCAGACATTCCTGCAGAGGGTGGACTAGGGGGTCATTTGCCAGCCCCTACCCCTGCTATGAGCAAAAGTTGTCCATGGTGCCATTCGATGCCCTGACCCTGCCCTGTGCTAGAATTTCTTCCGAGGGGTAGGGTAGGAGTGGGGGCAAGGGGAGCAAAAACAAGGGAATTGAAGACACAGAATGTAGGTGCCACTGCCTCCCATGTTTACAGGACCCTCCCTGGCCCTTGGCACCTGGGCTGCAGTAACTAGTTCCATCCTACTCTATTTTCTCCTATAGGGAAAAATGACTGTTAGGACCCTGTTCACAAAACTCTCTTTTATTACTTTGTCTGATGTCCAGAACTGGGGACTTTTAGATTTTGTTACTTTGTTTACAGGTCAAGATTTCAAACATTTTACAAGTTTGTTTACAACTGAAAACTTTGAACTTTTACACTTTGTTTACAGTTGAGAATGTGTTTTCCCCCCCCTTTGTTTACAAGTGAAAGATAGAGAAGATGGGAGAGGGGCTTGAGGACCCTGGACCTGGCCATCTTGAGGAGTTTCTAGCCTCTACCTCTCCCAGGCCAAAGGCCAGCCCTGAGCCCCCTGTTGAACAGCAGACCCAGAAATCCTCCAGAGCGGGCATCCTTTTACCGCTACGAACAATGGGTTGTGCAGGGTTGTAGGGGGTTCTGTGCAGACACCCCCCTGCCCCTTCCCTGCACATACTCTTGGGAGGCAGTTTCCAAGGAGATTAAAAGTTCTTCTTCACTGACTGGTGCCAAATCCGCCAGCCAGGACCCCAGCTCTCCTTACCCAGCAGAATGACCCCAGCCCTTGAAGGGTTAAGGGGCCCACTGTGGGGAGAGGGGGTCGTCCTTGCTATGTCCTAGGTTCTATAGATGTCCCTCGGTGGGGGTCCCCTGCTCCAGCCCAGTGGCCCTTTCCCTGTCTGTGTAAATTGTTCCGTGAAGCCGCGCTCTGTTTTGGGAATAAACTTCTATAGAAAATGGTTGTTGCCTCTTTCTGTTTGGGGGTGGGGGTGTAGGGTAGGAAGGAGGCTATGAATGATTCAGGCCAGGTTGACCTTTGGGAGAAATCTGAGCTCTGCACCCCCCTCAATATTCAGTTATTTTTAGCACATTTCGTCTGACATTTGGACCAGGTTCCCATCTCTTTCACCCTTAATTCTGGCCTGGCGCCTTGTGATTGGGGCCTGAAGTACGAGCACAGGTGCTGGGAGTAAAGTGCCAGGGAAACTCCTCTCTCTCAAGGTGGCAGCATGATGACTTGGTCTTCAGGGTGTGCAATTGTAACCTCGAATTTGCCCTGGCTAGGGGCCCAATCAACCCTAAGAACTGCCCTTGCTAACCCCTCAGCCCATTAACAGCACTGACCCCCACCAGCCTCTAGGACTTGGAGCTGGCTAGGACATCGCGTTCCTTCTCTGCTCAGGCAGAAATCTTTGGACAGAAACCGAGATGCCAGGCTGTGCTCTGTATAGAGGAAGGGAAACTCTCAGTCTCATTCTGGGTCTGGGTGTCCAGAGTTGAAGGGCAGCCTAGGGCACCTTCGGTGTCAGACATTGCCTGATCTTAAGAGGAGAGACTGAAGGTGGCGCCCGCAGAGACCTGATACCCCAAGGAGAGCTATGGCTCTGGCCATCAGTAGCGCCCGCAGGCAGCCCATTGGCGGGTTTCTCGCCCCATCCCGTTGGGTCCTTCCGCGAGAAGCCAAGACTTGGTATTCGCCTTTGTCGTACTCAGGGACCTGGGGCCGCGGCTATGGCCAGCTCCGCGCAGGTCTTTAGTCCCAGTTCTGCAGTTCTATCAGGTTTAGACAGGAGATTAAAAGTGAGCCAGGAGCGGCAGTACTAACCAGGCCGCAGGGGAGGAAGGGGTTAAATCTTCCGCCTTGGGGCTCGCCCAGCCTAAAGCGTGTCACTTAGGCCCCGCCCGACCACTCTGATTCGTCCAAGCCTTCCCTGTCCTATCCGGGGATTGGCCCCTCGGAGAGTGCCGGAGGTCCTCATCCCGGCCCCGCCTCCCGAGCCTCAGCGGCCTCCAGCCCCAGTTCCTGCAGCAGCCGGCAATTGACAGCCCGCTGGCCATGGGGCTGTCGGAAGCGTTGGGGTGAGTGCAGGGCGTGGCCCTGGTTCCCCGTGTCTGTGTCCGCGAGCCGCCGCGTGGTCTCGGTGCAGAAGCCGGCTTGGGTTAGCTCCGAAGGCGTACCGCCAAGTCCGGAGCAGGCATCTGCCTGCAACGCCTCTGTTTGCCGCTTTGCCGATTTTCTGCAGGCAGCTATCCCCTGAAGCGACGGATGGGGGCGGGAACTGGCGCGACCCTCTCTCCTGAGGACTGTGCGGGAAGCCACTCGAACGCCGCCCGCGAGCTGGCTTCGGGCCGCGGGAGGCGGCTGAGTGTGGCGGAGACCCGGCCCAGGAGGTGCGCCGATGGGCGCGTTGGGGCGGGAGGTCGTTGCACCGAGTCCATAACGGTGTCCTAAACCCACCTAGCTGTACAACTGATCCCGGATACTGGGATACGGCTGGAAGGGCTGCGGTGCCCTCCCAGAGGGAGGGGCCAATGATCTAGGCCCCGCCCTCCAAACACGCGCTCTGATGGGTGGTGGGGAGCGCTTTAAGAAGACCTGCGTGACTCACGGAGGAGGGGCAAGGGGGCTCAAAGATCTCTGTGAGACTGCGGTGCCAAGAGTCTCTGAGGATCTTCCTTGTGCGCACTCTACTCCCTTCTCCAAGCAGGACATCCAGGTTAGAGGCTCTTCCCAGGAGAGTTCCTACCCCTTCGGTGGGATCCTACCCCTAGGTCAGAGCTCACAGATCAGAACTTTCCTGAAAATTTTCCCAGCAGGGGAGTTTCCCCTCAGGGAAGATTCCTGCGCAGCGGAGATCTATTCTCAGGTGAAAGCTTTCACCCATTCCAGGTGGGACCCTCCCCCAGGTAAGAGCTTCTCTTAGGTGAGAGTACCTTCCACATGAGGACTTTACTGGTAGGTGAACACTTTCCCCACTGAGAAAGCTTCCTTCTCAGTATGAGCTACCCCCCCCCCCCGCCCCCTTAAGAATTCCCTCGCCTCCAGATCTCCTATTCCTAGAGGAGATCCACCTCCCGCTTCAGGTGGGAGCCTGGGTAGATAAGAGATTCTCCCAAGACAGGACATACCTGGCTGATGAAAACTTTCCTGTCAGTTGAGAGCTTTCCCCTACGTGAGATCTCACCTGGGAACAGGAGTTCTTGAGGGGGGGGATCTTCCCACTTTGAGTGGGAGCTTGCCTTTCCAGGTGAGACCCCTTTCTCCGGGTGAGAACCATTCCCTGGCTTTGTGAGATTAAGCCTGAGTTTGTCCACAACCTGGACCCTGGGGCTGGAGGCCCAGGGGCAATCTTAGCCTCAGCACCTTCCTTCCCTTAGAGGGGAGCCCCTCTAAAGAGCAGCCTGCCTGAAGAGCCGGAACCCTGGTTGCTGGATCCCTTCCTTGCGTGTGCTCTCAGATGGCCAGCACGGAGCTCATGGAGCAGCTGGATAAGGACTCAGAGACTAAACGGGGATTGGCTGGGGGATGGGCTGGGGGGGACCTGGGACCAGTCAGCCTGGGACCTGGACCTGGTAGAGCGCTCACAGCTGTCCCTGGGTTGGAGGTATGGATTGTATTCATCCTGATGTGTTTTTGTAGGGAACTTTGGCCCAGTGAGAGACTTGTGCTAGACAAAGTTCAGGGATTGCCACTGGCAGGGCGTGGGGCCAGCTGGGAGCTGGACCTACCTAGATCTTGAGGATGATTCTCTGACTCCAGGTGGAAGTGTGAGGGAGGTTGGACCAGGGTTAAACTCACTATGACTCTGGTCTCGCCACCCCAGTCAGAGGGACACAGAGGCACTGTTGCCTGTGACGCAGGCCATGGAGCTGAGGAAGCGAAACTACTACGTGGAACGGCCACTGCTGAATCAGGAACAGCTGGAGGAACTGGGCTGCTTGACCTCAGCCACCGAGACCCACCAGTGGCGAGCCTGGTTTCAGTAAGGCTGAGATTGGGGGCTGGGGGCACCGACAGGACTTAGGTAGACTGTGTTCCCAATGCCTACCATTGTGTCCTCAGGTGCTCCTACACTCGGGCCCGAGCCCTTCTCCTCCAACACCTCCCAGTTTTGGCGTGGCTACCCCGGTATCCCGTGCGTGACTGGCTCCTAGGTGACCTGTTGGCTGGCCTGAGTGTGGCCATTATGCAGCTACCACAGGGTGAGCCATACCTGACCCAGAGGCTGTACCCTCAGTCTTTGGGGGGTGATCTGCAGCCCTTCAAGGCCCTGGCCCGGAAGCCCTGTGGTCTTGTGCCCACCCCCCCCCACCCCCATCTGAAGCTTTGAGCCCTGCCCCTGGAACTATGGACCATGACCTAGGGCTGGGATTCCCTCATCCTTTTCAAGGCCCAGCCTTCCAAGCCTACATTGCTACCATTTCGCCTCCAGGCCTGGCCTATGCCCTCCTTGCTGGACTGCCCCCCGTGTTTGGCCTCTACAGCTCTTTCTATCCTGTGTTCATCTACTTTCTGTTTGGCACTTCCCGGCACATCTCCGTGGGTGAGTGGAGCCAGCCTCAGCCTTGCAGGAGGATGTCCACGTTCCCCCATGGAGGACAGGATGAGGGCAGGCTGAGGAGGGCAAGGGAACTTAGGGAAGGGGACAGCATTGGTGTTGGGCTACTGGGAGACTGGCCCAAGGTCATTCCCAGGCAGGACTAGGCCTCTGACTGTGGGGCCACAGATTCAGGATAGCTCCTGGCTCCGGGAGGATGTGTGTGAGGCATTGCAAGGGGCCCAGAACTTGGCAGAGGCCTGACTAGCCTGAGACAGGCCGTCCCTCTTTCCTCATTTCACCTTCCACGAGGGGAATGATTCTGAGCCGATGGACATGAGTGGAACAGGGCAGACGATGCAGGGCCAACGTTTCTAGCCACCCTCAAGAGCCCCTGAGCTCTGGGTTCATACATGACCACCAGCATTGCCTCTGTTTGTATGGCATAGTCTGAAGATACTTGTCTAGAGCTGACTGTCTCCTGGCCTCTGCCTTAAGGACAGGGCTCCTGGTTAGGGCAGTGCCCTCTCCCCTTCAGACCTGCCCTGACCTGTCCCTGCAGGTACCTTTGCTGTCATGTCTGTAATGGTGGGCAGTGTGACGGAATCCCTGGCCCCGGATGAGGACTTCCTGCAGGCTGAGAATGCTACAGTCGATGAGGAGGCCAGAGACGCTGCCCGGGTGCAACTGACCGCCACACTCAGTGTCCTGGTCGGCCTCTTCCAGGTGCGGAGCAGTCAGGAGTATGTGTTTCCGACCCCCACTGCTGCCAACCCCATCCCCACCCTCACCTGCCAGTTCCCCTGTCTGACCATCGCTGCCCTTCTCACTATTGCTGTTCACTCATGCCCCTTGGATCCCACCTGCCCCGGGCTGTGCTCTAACTGCCCTGAGGGCCTTTGTCTTCCCTGACTGTCCTTGGCCACCCCACAGGTGGGGCTGGGCCTGGTCCACTTCGGCTTCGTGGTCACCTACCTGTCAGAGCCTCTGGTCCGCGGCTATACCACAGCCGCGTCCATACAGGTCTTCGTCTCGCAGCTCAAGTATGTGTTTGGCCTCCAACTGAGCAGCCGCTCTGGGCCGCTGTCCCTCATCTATGTGAGTGAGGGTGGGAGGAGGGACGTGTAGGGTGTGCTCCACCATCTGGAGTGCTGGCTGTGACCCTGCCTCCCCTCAGACAGTTCTGGAGGTCTGCTGGAAGCTGCCCCAGAGCGTGGTTGGCACTGTGGTCACCGCATTGGTGGCAGGAGTGGTGCTGGTGCTGGTGAAACTGCTGAATGACAAACTGCAGCGACATCTGCCCCTGCCGCTCCCTGGGGAACTGCTCACGGTTCGGATTCTTCGGGGCAGGGGGGAAGGGCAAGGGAGGATATGTCCCTGCCAGCAGGTACCCTCGGGGATTTAAAGACCAGCCAGAGTGGGCACCAGGGAGAGTTCCTGGGGAGTGGCTGGAACCACAGCAGAAAGGTCCCATGTTGGTGCCTTCCAGTCCCCAAACAGCACCTTACCCGGTCATCCACTTCTCCCCATCTCCTGAAGGCTTTGCTTCAGGCCCCCTTCTTCCCTGCCAAAGTGGTTTCTCCACACTCTGACTGTCCTCTCCCCCCAGCTCATCGGAGCCACAGGCATCTCCTATGGCGTGGGTCTGAAGCACAGATTTGGGGTGGATGTCGTGGGCAACATTCCTGCAGGGTGAGCTCTGGCCCCTGTCGGGTTAGGGAGGGGTGGGCGGCCAGGACCAGCACCCTCCTTTGGCCTCACAGATGCCCTTTGCAGGCTGGTGCCCCCAGTGGCCCCCAGCCCCCAGCTGTTCGCCAGTCTTGTGGGCTACGCCTTCACCATCGCCGTGGTTGGTTTCGCCATTGCCATCTCACTGGGGAAGATCTTCGCCCTGAGGCACGGCTACCGGGTGGACAGCAACCAGGTCTGGCGGCAGGATATGGGGGCAGCTGGGTAAACAGAGATGCCAGGGCCTGGGGGGTGGGGGTGGGGCGGTGTGTGGTATAGCGGGTGGGACAGGGGGAAATAGCAAACAAGGGGCGCCTGGGTGGATCGGTTGGTCGGTTAAGCATCCGAGTTTGGCTCAGGTCATGATCACACGGTTTGTGGGTTTGAGCCCCATGTTGGGCTCTGTGCTGACAGCCTGGAGCCTGCTTCAGATTCTGTGTTTCTCTCTCTGCCCCTCCCCCGCCCATGCTCTGTCTCTGTCTCTCAAAAATAAATAAACGTTAAAAAGAAAGAAAAGAAACAGCAAACAAATGTGCTGGGGCCACGCAGGGGACTGGGACAGTAGCCAGGGCATTCGGGACAGTAGCCAAGTCTGGAGGCTGTTGAATGAGGATGGAGGTTGGGGACACCTGGGCCTAGATACAGTGGTACGGTGACCAGACATGACACACCCGCACTTCCCTCCACCAGGAGCTGGTGGCTCTCGGCCTCAGTAACCTCGTCGGGGGCTTCTTCCGGTGCTTCCCTGTGAGCTGCTCCATGTCCCGCAGCCTGGTACAGGAGAGCACCGGGGGCAACACGCAGGTGGGCTCCGGGTGCGGGTGTGCATCTGTGCGCACGCACACCGCTCTGGCTGGGCGGTCCTGCCCGCTCCTCCCTGCACCCTGCTCCCCTACCCTCCACCCCACCCCACCCCCCTGCTCACTCCCACCCTGCAGGTGGCTGGGGCTGTCTCCTCCCTCTTCATCCTCATTATCATCGTCAAACTTGGGGAACTCTTCCAAGACCTGCCCAAGGTGAGCCGCCTCCTCCCCACAGCCAGGCTTGAGGGACCTGGCCAGGCCAGGGGCTCAAATCAGTCAGGTCCTAGGTGAGGGGCAGGGACACAAGCTCATGCCCTGTTTTTCAAGGTTGAGCTCTTTGGGGTGGGATTTGGAGTTAAGGATCAGGGATTGGAACCCTTCCGAGTGAGATCCAAGTTGTTCAGTTCAGGGGGCAGGTGGCGGCTAGCGTCGTGCGGGGCTCATGCCCGGGTGGTCAGGGTTGTCAGCACCTGGGCGCCTCTCGGAAGTCCCTGGTGACACTCCCCTCACCCAGGCAGTCCTGGCAGCCGTCATTATCGTGAACCTGAAGGGCATGTTGAAGCAGTTCACCGACATATGTTCCCTCTGGAAGGCAAATCGAGTGGATCTGGTGAGAGGCCTGTGAGCCCATGGGTGGGGGTGGGGACCTACAGCAGGGCCCCCTCTAGAGCCTGTTGACCGCTGCCCTTCTGCTTTTAGCTCATCTGGCTGGTGACCTTTGTGGCCACCATCCTGCTGAACCTGGACCTTGGCCTGGCCGTTGCAGTGGTCTTCTCCCTGCTGCTTGTGGTGTTCCGTACGCAGCTGTGAGTCTCCCCTCTGGGTCCCCCCATCCCAGCTCGTGAGGGAGCGAGGCCCACACTTTCTCCCCACCGCCTTCCTGCATCTCGGGGGTCACCCAGGCTCCCTCGTACCCCCTCGCTGCCCCTTCCTCACATGGTCTCCTTCACAGGCCCCGCTACTCTGTCTTGGGGCAGGTGCCAGACACGGATATTTACCGAGATGTGGCTGAGTACTCAGAGGTGGGTGGCAGGGGCTGAGCAGGAGGCCTGGGGGTGGGACAGAGGCTGAATGGGCCTTTGTTAGTCTTGTCTGCACCTGGCAAAGACCCTGGGGATTGAGGGTGCTTTGGTCCTTGGAGCTTCAGGGGAGGAGTTCTAGTCTGCCACCCTCCTCAGAGCTAGGAGGGGACAGAGGAGGAGTGGATACAGGGGCCATGGGAGCCTGAGGGGAGGGGTCTGTCTTATCCTGTGGAGCAGCTCTGGGGCAGGAGCTTGGGACACCAGGGTGAAGGAGAGGCTGTTTGTGATCTGATCAGCAGAGTTCCTACATCTCTATCATTCGTTTACCTCCTGAGAAGTTTCATGCTTAATAGTAGGGGCAGTGGAATAAAACAAGCCCATTCCTGCTGACTTGGAGACTTGGAGTCTGAGTACAGTATAATCAGGCAGAGGGAGGAGTGGTCAGGAGGGGGAGCAGCTCAGCTGGATGGAAAGGGAGGTGGGGGCACATTGTGCAGGCCCAAGTGCTGAGCAGAGACCTGGACTGTGTCCTGGGTGGAATGGGAGCTGGGGAGGGTGTTTCTGTGTACATGCAGAAAACAGACCACAGAGTGGGGGGTGGAGACCCAAGAGGAGGCCTAAGAGCCTAGCCTGGGTTTTAACAGAAGGGAGGGGAGATGGGAAGGGAAGGTTCAGGGTGCCCTGGAGGAAGCTTTGACGGGCTTGGCTGAGGGTCTGGGTGGTGGGGGTGAGGGGTAGGGAGCAGGACGAGGTGTTAGGGTTATGTAGCCAAACCTGTGGCCCAAGGTCTGGGAGGGCAGTGGCTTGGTGATGGGGGGCCCTTGGGCCATACAGGAGAGGAAAGCAGGAGAGCAAGATACAACCAGGAGAGCAGAGGGCTCAGCCACCCCCAACCCTGACCCATCCCTAGGCCAGGGAGGTCCCAGGTGTGAAGATCTTCCGCTCCTCAGCCACCATGTACTTTGCTAATGCCGAGCTCTACAGCGACGCGCTGAAGCAGAGGGTGAGGCCTGGGGTCCCCAGGGTGAGTGTCATAGGGTCCCTTACCTCCCCAGAATGTCTGCATCCCTTCTGACATTTCTCTCTAGTGCGGTGTGGATGTTGACCACCTCATCTCCCGGAAGAAGAAGCTGGTCAAGAAGCAGGAGCAAAAGCTGAAGCGACTGAAGAAGCTCCAGAAACAGGCAGGGGCCTCTCTGAGCCAGGGACTCCTGGCCTCCTGACTTCTTAACCTCATTCATTCCCCTCTTCTCCCTGATGCCCCCAGGACCCCTGCTTTGCTCCCCTGGTGGGTCAGTGCTCTGGGTGGAGTTTTGTTTTCTCCCACATCCTAAGCCAGTAACAAGCGTTACACAGTAACAACCACCACGATCCTTTTCCAATCTGGCTGTTCCTGGAGCTGGTCAGAACCCCACCACCTTCAGTCTGGCAGCCCTGGGTCCCAAGCTTCAGTTCCTGGCCTGCCTACCTGCCCAAAGCCTGGGGGTGGTACCAGACTTGCCTGGCTTGGCTGTCAGGTGACAGCTGGGACAGCTTTTTACGGCCCCTCTCTTCCCCTGACCTAGACTGCCGCCTCCAAGGACACTTCTGTTTCTATCGAAGTCAACTCCAGCACCAGAGACATGGAGAGCAACAACATGGAGGACTCCAAGGCCGAGGGAGAGGGGTCAGCCATGAGCTGCAGAGATGGGGGTGCCCATGCATGTCCTGAGAGGAAGGCCACGGACCTACCAGCTGTGGGTTTTAAGTGGTGGTGCCAGTGGCAGGGGGGTGGGTGATGGATCAGATGCCCTATGGGGAGAGGTCTAGTGATCTGCCATAGATTCTGCTTGTGGCTCTCTTGTCTGCCATCGGAAGACCTTGAATTTGTAGAGTTCACAAGACCCCACAGTCTGTGCTCATGGGTAAAGGGAAAGGATTGGGAGTGGGGGGGAAATATGGGATCAAAAGGGATGCCAGGCTCAACTAGAGACCCAGATGGTATGCCAGGGTGTCTGCGTTTGCACATGTGTCCCTGGGCCCCCTCCCTGCTCCGCCCTGGCTGACTGAGGGTAGGCTACAATTGCCCAGCGCCCTCCCTTCTTAAGCCTCCCTAGTAAGCCTGGGTGCAGGAGGTAACAGAGCAGTATATGCAAGTCTGTATGTGCTCCTGAGTCTGGGCGTCCTCTCCTGTGTTTCCTCATGTGTCCCTCTTGCCTTTGCATACAAGAGACTCCCCACATCCTGGTTCTCCAGTGTCCCCTGAATGTCCCAATATATGTGGGTGTTTACGTGCATGCTCCCACATCTGACCCTATGTGTCCTTGTATGTCTGTGTGCTCCTTGACATCACCCCTTCATGGGCAGCCTTTGCAGTGTGTCTGGTTTGCCAGCAGGTGAGCACAGGGAATGAGCTAGAAGATATGGCAGCCAGCGGTCAAGAAGGTGCTAAGGCCCCAGATGTGACCACACTGAAAGCCCTGGGCCTGCCTCAGCCGCACTTCCACAGCCTCGTCCTGGATCTGGGAGCCCTCTCTTTTGTGGACACTGTGTGCCTCAAGAGCCTGAAGAATGTAAGGGGCTGGGGGCTGGGGACACCCCTAAGAAGAGCCCTGGGAGAGGACAAGGCCCCCTCAAGCCTCCTGACCCTATAACTAGATCCAAGAGCCCTCTGAGCTCCCCCTCAAAACTCCCTCCCACCCCAGCCTCCCTCTTCGGGACCCACAAGGCTCCCTCTGAGTCTGGCCCCCTTTTCTGCTGCAGATTTTCCGTGACTTCCGAGAGATCGAGGTGGAGGTGTACATGGCCGCCTGCCACAGTGCGTGGGATGGGGACATGAGCGGTCTGGGAGGGGAGTGGGCTCTTCCAGCCAAGGAGTTAAGGTCTCTGAAACTGGAGGTCAGAGGTGTCTTGAGGGGGCAGGGGTCAAGGATCAAGAGTGACTGGAGGTTTAGATGTAGCCTCAGGGGTAGAGGTCAGGGACGAAATGGGTCAGGGTATTCGGGGGACTGGGGTTGGGGTTCCTGGTGGTTCTATGAGTCAGGGGAGACCTATTCCTTGCCTACAGCCCCTGTGGTTGCCCAGCTTGAGGCTGGGCACTTCTTCGATGCATCAATCACTAAGCAGCATCTCTTTGCCTCTGTCCACGACGCTGTCCTCTTTGCCCTCCAACACCCGAGGTCCAGCCCTGCCAGCCCTGTTTTGGTGAGCTGGCCTCTGTCTTGCTGAGCTCTTTGTCTGTCTACTGGTTGTCCCTACCCTGACCCCCAGCTTCAGGAAGTTCACCCTTCCTGGATGGATCTGTCCCTGGTGGACCCATTGCTGCCCCTTCCTGCCTTTAGCTGAAGCTGCTCCTGGGAGCAGGGGTTGCTGTCCTGGGGGAAGGGGCTGATATGTGTCCTTTGGAAACTGACCAGAGCCTCCCCTCCTCTGCCTCCTCAGATGACCAAACTCTGACCATGCTGCCACCCTGCCTGAGACTGCTCCCCTCTGAATGTTGTAACTTGTGAGAACGACACCCCCCCCCAACCCTGGGCTGCCTCCAGATGTCCCCCAGGAGTCCCCTCCGTATAAACACACACACACATACACACAACTCAGGGCTGGAGGTTCTGGGACTCCAAGTTCAGTGCTATAGGCCAGGGATGGGGCACTGGAGTCAGACTGGCACTGGCTGGGTTGGGGGAAGATGTATGATTTTAGCCCCAGAAATAAAGATTTATTTGCCTAACACCAGGCTCTGCTGTGCCTTGGTGGGGGCTTGGTGGGGGCTTGGTGGGGTGGGCAGCCATCTACAGCCCTGGCTCCTGACCTTTCTTATGCCCCAAAGTGGGGACTGGAGTCAGAAGTTGGGGGGAAGGTTTGGGGAGGGCAGAGTCAGGTGAGACAGCAGACAGCCACCAGAGGGAAAGTTATGGGGCCCAGGGTGGGGGTACCCCAGGTCCAAGTTACCCAGCTGCTCTCAACCCTTGGCACCTATGTCTTCATCTGGAAGATAGTTGGAATCAGAGCTTCTTCTCAGGAATGATCCCAATGAGGTGCAGCCCCCGGAGGGTGTGAGTGAACCGGGGGGGGGGGGGGCGAGGAAGCATGGTGTTCACAGGTGCTGCTGGTCTGTGTTTAGAAGAATGTGCAGGATTGTCTACTTGGGAAAATGCCTGTTCATAATCATTACATCACCTGGGCTCTGCAGGTCATGGTCAACCAAGAAATGTGCTCATTTCTACCATAAAATGCCAGCATCTAGGCATGTTCCCTAGTGGGCAGCAGTGGGCCTTTAGGCCAGCTGATGCTCTGAGTGATGGCGGGGCGGTGCGGCTAAAATCTTTCTGGTCCTGTGTCTCGGCAGTATAGTGAAATGATGATTATACCCGCTTCCTGGGTTGCTCAGTGAATATTAAATGAGTCAGTGCCACAAAATGCTGACAGCAATGCTGGGCTCGAGCCACCTGCTCAAAAGCACATGAACACTGCTGTCCCCCAGGTACTGACCAGGTGCTCAGCTCTGTGCTGGACAAGCGGACGGAGGCTGACCTATCCTTCAAGTCACTGAAGCGCCCCTTGTCCAGCTCAGTTTTTATCATGTTCTGCATCAGCACCCTGTTCTGTGTTCATGAATCCTCCTCCCTGCCCCAGCCCCCAGAATCACAGCCCAGGAAGTCAGAGCTTTTTATCTGCTTTGTCACACGTATCCCAGCACCAGGAATGGTGCCTGGCGTGCTTGGCAAATATTGGGTGAGTGAAGCTTATGTGTCTGAGTGGAGGGCAGACCTCAAATAAGAAACTGCAGAGAGTTAGAACTTCTTTGAAGAAAATAAAACAGGGTCACACGACAGAGAAGGGACTGTGTTGCCCAGTATGCTCATGGGAGGGAAGCTAAGGGAGAAGGTGACACAGACTGAAACACCAGCCATGAGAAATGGAGGACCGTGTCCTGGCATAGGGAACAGCACTTGTTTTGGGGAACACCGGAGAGGCCTGCGTGAGTCTGGAGGGAGGCCACAGCACACAGGACCTCACAGGCCAGAGAGAACCTTCAGGCTTTGTTCAGAGCCTGTGGGGGCCCCACAGTTTTGAGCGCTCACCCTGCTGTGATTTGGACTGTGGGGTAGGCTGGGCTTTGGGGACCAGCAAGCGGCTCTGTGCCAGACAGCAGCCTTAGGGACCATGGGGTGTTAGAATTTGAGGGACTGAATGTTAGGTGAGGAAGGAAGCAGGGAGGAGGCTGGGGGAAGGAGTTGTTCTTCAGTCCTGGGCTGGCTAAGAGATTGGCACCCAGGCCTCAAGCGTACCGCCTATCTTGGCCCTGGAAGCCCCCCTTCCCCACCCTGCTGTGTTTTCTGGCCAGTCTGCCCCTCAGGAAAGGCCACGGACCCAGCTGGAACCTGCTGCCTGCCCCTGGGGGAGGGGTGTTTGTCTGTTGCCAGGCACCCAGGTTCCACCCGGGGACTTGGCACAGCCATGCTGCCCACACCGTTCATCCTGCTACTGCTGCCCCTGCTGGCGATGCCAGCCCCCTCCCATGCCTGGTCACGGCCCCTGTGGTACCAGGTGGGGCTGGACCTACAGCCCTGGGGGTGTCATCCGAACACCTTGGAAGGCTGTGGGGGCAGTCTGGGCTGTCCTGGCCACTGGATGGGCCTGGGGATGAACCGCATCTATCCTGTGGCTGGGGTCACACTCACCACCACCATGATGCTGATGGTCAGCCGTGCGGTGCTACAGCGGTGGCGCTCCCAGGGCACTAAGTCTGAGGTGAGCACAGCACTGCTCTGTTCCCCCAGCCTCCTGCCTCCACTCAGACCCAGTGAGATCACGTCCTCTACCCAACCCTCCCCCAGTCAACCTACCCATGCCTGTGCCCCCCCGCCCCCCGCACCGCTCACACTCTCTGGTCCCTACATCTGTCCACACCCATCAACCCCTGACCACTCCCAGTACTCTGTCCCCATCTGTCCCTCCGCCCCTTAATATCCTTATTCCTCATCCAGCCCCCTTGGCCCCCACGACCACCCCAGCCCATGGCAGACCCTCGGTGACCCTCCACCACCATCTGCCTTCCTATGCCCTTCTCCCTGGCCCCATCGCTGCCCCTCACCGCACCCTGATCCCATCCCTCTGCTCTCACTCTTGCCTCTTGGTCCTATCCTCAGCACCCGCAGGTGACCACTAGCCCCTCCGGACCCTGGAAACGGCGGAATCCGATCTCAGACCGCGCCCTGCTCATTGGGGTCCTGCACATGCTGGATGCCCTCCTGGTCCATATTGACTGCCACCTGCGGCATATAACCACCAAACAGAAAACCCCAATAAAGGGGTCTCCCACCCAGAGTGGGTGACCCAACATATGCCTCTCTTTGCCTGGTGGTCAGTCGGGGTGGGGGTGGCCTGAGGCTCTGGGCCAGGCTCAGGCCTGTGTGTGTGTCGTCTCCAAGCTCGCCTGGACCCTGTGTCTCCTTTTTATTTTTGCAGTCGGCAGATTTGAGGCCTCTGTGCCCAGGATGGGTGGGCATGTGGGGCTGACTCACACTGCTCCATTGCCCCCACTGACAGCCCCCTCTTCCTTAAGGTCTCACTCATAAATACAGCTCCTTCTCCAGGGCTCCTTAGGGGCCCTGGTGTGGTGGGACAAGACTTGACCATCAGGGAAGACTTGGCTGGTCCATGGAGGGCTGCCCAGAGGAGGTAACAACCTGAATGAGTCAGTGAGGGCACCCGGTTGGGGATGGGGGGGGTCGGGAGGTGGAGGGTGAGCCTTGGCCACCTTCATCTTTATGGCGGGCTCAACCATGCTCTGGCACCTGAGTGGTCCTTGCTCTAAGGCCCCTGAAAGTGGAGTGAGGGCTGAACTTCACCCCTTCTCTTCCTTCTACTGAGGACAATCCAGGTTGAGTGGGTACTGAGGCCTATGCATGTTTATCTGTTTTAGAAAAAGAATATAAAATTACGAATTCAAAAATAGAAATAAGTGCATTAAAATGAGGAAAAAATGGTGAGAGATTATAAATGTTAAAAAGCTGACACTACAGGGGCTCCTGGGTGGCTTATCCTGTTAAGCGTCCGACTCTTGATCTCAGCTCAGGTCTTGATCTCAGGGTTGTGAGTTCAAGCCCCACTTTGGGCTCCACAATGGGCATGAAGCCTACTTAAGAAAAAAAAAAGTGATGCTACAATGCAAAATCCAGACCAATAATGTGTTTGTGGCGACTTCCTAACACATTAATACTTGTACCCCTATACTTTCTGGCTGCTGACTCTGATAACCTCTATATAGGATGAAGATTTTGTAGTACAGAGGGGACATATCCTCTATACACAGAAAATAGATGAATTCAGTCTTCCTTCTAACATGGTTGATTGTTGAAATTTGTGTTTTAATTATTGATAGTTTAGAAAATCCCTCTCCTAAACTATTATTGATGATGTCACATAAATTGGATGTTTTTCAAATTTGGAAAACTGTCATCAACTTGCTTTCATACAGAAGCTCTATATTTTGGAAGAATTTCCCAAAGGTAGGCTCTGGCTCCACATACATTTCAAAACTTGTTTTCTCTCCATGGCTCACAATTTTTCTAGCACCGGGCACTCTGGGGCACGTGCTAAATGCAATAGGATCCTGCATTTCTGTCCTGACCAGAAGCTCTGTCTGACCTGGCAGGAGGTTCCTGGAGGCCTCATGTACCAGGACAGAAATGACAAGGTGAATGCACACCCGAGTGGAGCAACCACATTAGGTCCCTCTAAACCCCGGCCAAGTGTGTCCCCTTAGTAGACTTGGAGGTGGTCCCCTTTCAGGGAAGCCCGCTGCTGCCAGTCATCAAGAAGGGTCTCAGCTGCAGGCGGCCTCGTCACAGCTAGTTTTTGCCCTTGGCGCAACCCTTTCTCTCTCTCCCTCAGATGCTGATCTCGACTCCCTGGTAAATGTCCTAATCTCCCTCTGGGGAGTCCGCTTCCTAGAGAACCCAACCTGGGACAATCCCCAACCCACCTTCCTCTTGGCTGAACCCCCCAAATGTTATAACTTCTCCAGTATCCCCGTAAGAGGTGAGGTAGTATGGAGGGATTGACTAGAAAAGGACAGAGGTTCTAACTACATGCAGTTAGAATATCTTCATTCCGCGAGTTTAAAAAAGACTTGCCTCTATGGACACACTCCTGGGGCTCCTCCCAAGGCCTGGAAGAGAAGGGCATTGAAGCTTGAGATTCATCAGCCTCTTGTTAGGCCCACTTCTACATTCTACAAGGTTCAGTAAGCACCTACCATTTGCTAGTCTATTGTGGATACCAGGATCCATTGATGTACAGAACAGAACCGGCTCCTCTCTTACTCAAATGGGAGGGTGGTGGTGGTGGTGGTGGTGGCGGTGGTGGCGGTGGTGAAACCAACTCAATAAAAGCCATGACTCTGCAGAGATGTGCTGGCCTAGTCAGGGCAGTGGGCGGCAGGTGGGTGGGGGCATGGAGCAAAGGTGGGCTGACTGCTGACACTTGAAAAGTGAGGTGACTAAAGTAGGGGACAGTGCTCCAGTCAGAATGACAGGTCCTTGTGGAGGGTGTGGGGGTGGACCTTGGCCTGGTCCAGGAACTATAAGATGGTCAGAATTTCAGTGGAAAGAAGGAGCCCTGGAGAGGAGGAAGGGGCAGGCTGGGGAGGGACAGGGTTTGGTACCTCCTGGTGAGGATATGGTGGGCAGAATAGTGGCCCCTCAAGATGCCCATGGAATCTGTGGATATGTTATAGTACCTGGCAAAAAGAACTTGGTAGATGGAATTAAAGATCTTTCTGGATTATTTTGCTAGGCTCAATGGAATCACATGAGCCCTTAAAAGTGATGAAGAGGGCAGGAGAGTTGGTTAGATTTAAATTGTCAGAGGTACTTGATCCTCTGTTTCTGGTTTTGAAGATGGGGGAAGGGATCTCCCACCATCTAAAAATCCAAGGAATTCAGGCGAGCTCTGGAAGCTGGAGATAACTCTCTGGTGACAGCCAGCAAGAAAACAGGAACCTCAGACCTACAACCACTAGGATCTAAATTCTACCAACAACCCAAATGATCAAGGACACAAATTCTCTCCTAGAACCTCCAGAAATGAACATAGCCCTGCTGATGCCTTAATTTCAGCCAAATGAGATACATGTTGGACTTTGAGCCTATAGAATGGTGAGGTAATAAATTTGTGTTCTGAGCCATTGAGTCTGAGGTAATTTGTCATGCTGGCAATAGAAAACTAATACAGATGTTGATATCGAGAGCAAGGTACTACTGTAACAAAGTCCAGAAACATGGAAATGGCTTTGGAATTGAGCAGTGAACAAAAGTTGGAAGAATGTCAAGGAGCATAATGGAAAAAGCCAAGACAGCCTTAAACCGTTAGCAGAAATCTTGACTTTGAGAATGCTGCCAGCGAGGGTTCAGAAGGAAATGAGGAACATGTTATTGGAAACCAGGAGGTTTCCTTTCCTCCTTCTCTCCTTTCCAGGAGGAAAGCTTAGTGGAGTTGTGTCCAGCAGTTTGGTGAAAGGCAGAACTTGTGAATGATGAAAGTGGACATTAAGTAGAGGAGATTTCCAAGGAAACTGTTGAAAATTCAGCCTCTGCTCTTTTTGCTATTTATGGTAAAATGCAAGAGGAGGGAGAAAGATTGAGAGAAAAATGGTCAAAACAGAACCAGGACCTGATACTGGAAATTCTCAGCCAACTGTCCAAAAAAACACTTTCCCCCAAATTATTGGAGTTGATATAATTCTTTTTTTGTAATAAAATTTTTTTTAATGTTTTATTTTTTGAGAGACAGAAAGAGACACAGTGAGGGCAGGAGAGTGGCAGAGAAAGAGGGAGACATAGAATCTAAAGTGGGCTCCAGGCTCTGAGCTATCAGCACAGAGCCCCATGCGGGGCTCGAACCCACAAATGCGAGATCATGACCTGAGCCAAAGTCAGATTCTCAACCGACTGAGCCACCCAGGCACCCCTATATAATTCTAATCAAATTAGGCTTTTCTTTTAGATGGAATATTCTTTTTACAAATCATTTAGAACAGGGTGTGACATCACAAAAGATGGCAGAGTAGGACTCTCCAGGAATCCTTTCCGCCACCAAAATAACTATCAAGCTAGCAGAAACTGCAGCAGCTATTTTTGGAACTCAGAAGTCTAGTTGAACACTTGCAGCATCCAAGGGAGAACTTGATGAAGAATTCAATGAATTTCCCTGTTTCAACCCCCACCGGCTGAAGCAGCTTCCCAGCTGCAGGGAATTTAAGTAGACCTCACCCCCCACCCCCATCCCCACCTTTCCTTTGGGAGCAAGACGTTTAAGGAAATCTTTGTCAGGTCACTGGCTGATTGCAGAAATAATAAATTAGAAACTTCAATTACTACACACAACAAGGAATATACACTTTGTGAAAGTAGTATGGAATGGTCATGATGGTTCCACTCCTCAACAAGCTGAAATCAGCAATCCCTAAAGAGAGAATTCGATATGTAACACTCAGAACGTCCAGTTCTCAACAAACATTACAAAATATGCTAAGAAATGGGAAAGTGAGGCCCATTTGCAGAGAAAAAAAAGAAACCTGACAGGAAACATCCCTAAGTACGCCCAGGCAATGGAATTGTTAGTGAAAGGACACTATAGACAAATAGCTAAAGAAAACCAGAAAAATAATATCTGCCTAAAATTAGAATATCAGCAAAAACGAAAATTTTAAGGGGCACCTGGGTGGCTCAGTCGGTTGGGTGTCCAACTTCAGCTCAGGTCATGATCTCATGGCTCGTGGGTTTGAGCCCCATGTCGGGTTCTGTGCTGACAGCTCAGAGCCTGGAGGCTGCTTAGGATTCTGTGGCTCCCTCTCTCTCTCTGCCCCTCCCCTGCTCATGCTCTGTCTCTCTCTCTCTCCTTCAAAAATAAATAAACATTAAAAAAATTAAATAGGAAAAAAACCCACAAAATTTTAAGTGGATCTAAAAATTCTGGAGCTGAAGACTAGAATAACCAAAATGGAAAACTCACGAGAAGGGTTCAGCAACAGATTGGAGCAGACAGAAGAAAGGGTCAGTGAGCTTAAAAGTAAGATGACTGAAATTATCCAGTCTGAGAATCGGAAAGAAAAAGGATAGAGAAAAAATGTGCAGCTCTTGAGGAACCTGTAGGACACTATCAAGCAGAAAAATATATGCATTGCGGAAGTTTCAGGCAGAGTAGAAAGAGAGAAAGGGGCAGAAAAAAATTTTTGAATAATGGCCACCCCTTTCCCCTCATATCTGATGAAAGGCACATCCAAAAAGTTTGGTCTGGTGGTATGGGGCTTAGCATAAATGACTATTTTGGATCTCTTGTTTTTAACAACATATGTTGTACAATCCCACCAATATGAGATACTTAAAATAGGCAAGTTTATACAGAAAAAAAGTAGAATCGAGATTATCAGGGGCTGGAAGAAGAAGGAAATGGTCAGTTATTTTCTGTTTAGGATGCTGAAAAAGTTCTGGAAATAGTGGTGACGATTGCACAACATTTTGGATGTAATTAATGCCACTGAGTTGTATACTTAGTAGTTAAGATACTAAATTTTATGTATATGTTAGGACAATGTAAATCTAAAAAAAATTTTTTAAATAGGAAAAAATCCAGAATAAACTGGTGAGTATATCAAACAAATATTGAGTGAGAAGAGTAAGTTGAGTGCCAGAGCCTTCTCAGGCAGCCCACACAGACCTGGTTACGTGTTTGAGAATTTCTGGGGTGGGTAATAAAGGAGATATGGATAGAGATGGATAGAAAAAGAAGGTCTGGTCAAGAAATGTTGTTAGAGGGGCACCTGGTTGGCTCAGTTGGTAAAGCATGTGACTCTTGATCTCAGGGTCATGAGTTCAAGCCCCACGTTGAGCATAGAGATCACTTAGTAATAATAGAAATGCTGTTAGAAAGTTCAGTTTGCAACTTAGGGAGAAAAAGGATATTTTGACTTCACCTCATTCCATATACCAAGTAAATTCCAAAGAACAGTGAATCATCAAAGACTCTTGCCAAGTTATTGCAATGGCTGCTGCTTGTACTTGACTTTTCAGTAAACATTTCCTTTTTGACCAACATCTTGAAACACATCCTTCCCCAGACTCCTACATCACACTTCCTGGTTGTATCATTGCCTTTCCCTTCTCACGCTAGGGTAGCAGTGGGGATGGGGGACGGGGATGTAGAAGACTGGATATAGAAATTATTTGGAACAGAATTTACTAAAGGATTAAGTGGGAAATTTGAGAGAGGAATCAAGATGGCTCCTAGATTTTTTTAAAAGTTTATTTACTTATTTTGATAGAGAACAAAGGAGAGAGAATCTCAAGCAGGCTCTGTGCTATCAGTGCAGTGGCTCCTGGTTGTTGTTGTTGTTGTTGTTGTTTTAAGAGAGAGACAGCAGGGAAGAGGGGCAGGAGAAAGAGCATCTTTTTTTTTTTTTAACATTTATTTATTTTTGAGAGACAGAGGCAGAGTGCAAGTAGGGGAGGGGCAAAGAGAGAGGGAAACACAGAATCTGAAGCAGGCTCCAGGCTCTGAGCTGGCAGCACAGAGCCTGACTTGGGGCTCAAATCCGTGAACCGTGAGATCATGACCTGAGCCAAAGTTGGACGCTTAACCTACTGAGCCACCCAGGTACTCTGGGAGAGAGAGAATCTTAAGCAGGCTCCATGCTGAGCATGGAGCCCAATATAGGGCTTGATCCCATGACCCTTGGATCATGACCTGAGCCCAAATCAGATAGATGCTCAACCAACGGAGTCACCCAGGCACCCCAGTGGCTCCAAGATTTTTAACCTGAGCAACTGGGTTAATGGAGGTGTCATTTACAGAGATGAAAGCAATTATAGGAGGAATAGGTTTGGGAGGGACAGTGAAGAGTTCAGTGTTAGCCATGTTTAATTCTCTAGGGGAGATAGTGAATTATGGGAATATAGGAGCCATTGTATGTACAGACAGCACTGAAGCCATGAGGCTGGATGAGATGACCAGAAAGCAGTCTTGATCAGGACGGGAAGAGGTAGCCAGACCTGAGCCCTGGGCTCTCACTCTGTTAGATTGGGAGGTGAGGAAGAACCAGCCAAGGTTCTTGGATTGTCCAGGGAGGAGTGTCCAGGGAGGTAGGACAAGAACAGCGGAGTATGGGAACCTGAAGGTGGAGAAAGGATGAGGGTCTCATGAGGAAAAAGTGTCCAATTACATTGAAGGAGGCCACTAGAGCTCCCTGGTTGCCAGGACAGATGTGGTTTTTGAGGAGTGATGTGGGCATTGGACTGGAGTGGATTTGGGAGAGAATGGGAGGAGAAGAATTGCATGCAGGGAACTCTTTGGGGGAGCTCTGCCAGAAGGGTATAGGATGTGGTGGTCACTGGAGGAGGTTGTCATAGGCAAGAGAAGCCTAAGGAGATGTGGTAACTAAATGTGATGTGGTATCCTGGATGGAATCCTAGAATGAGGCGGGGGTGGGAGGTAGAAACTAAGGTAAATTGAATAAACTATAGACTTTAGTTAGTAATAGTGTACTGATATTGGTTCATTAATCACAATCAATGTACCTTAATAATGTCAGATGTTAATAATATAGGAAACTGTGCACATGTGTATAAGGGGGATACATATGGGAATTCTCAACTATCTGCTCAACTTTTCTGTAAATATAAAACTTAAAACTGAAGTTTTAAAAAAGTGGAAAGATGTACTAATTAGAAGATTCTATTTCATTTTATTTTTCACGTCTAAATCAGTGCTTCACACACTGAAGCATCTTTTGTCTGCTTTTTGTAAAAGACAGTTATAATTTACATTTGACATTTTTTGAAAGATCGCAAAGACAAAACAATAAAGCACGTATCAATCATGTAGAGTTCAGAATTATGCTCTTTCAAAAGTAACTTTTTTTGTAGAAACTAAAAATTCTGCATTAAAATAACAGAAGTGTATTCTCCTTCCCCTCAATCCATTTTCCAGAAGTCATTCGGCTAAAAGTTTCGAGGGAGTTCCTCCAGAATTTTTTCTATGAGGTCTACTAGAAAAGGCACATCGCTTCGTATGTGTGTTTTTTCAAACAAGGAATCCTATTTCACAAATTGGTCTCTATACTGTTCCTTTTTCTTAGCAATATATTGGGTTTTTGTTTTGTTTTTTAGAGAGAAGGGATTCTTTAAAAATGTTTTTTATTTATTTTTGGGAGAGAGAGAGAGAGAGAGCAAGAGCCGGGGAGGGGCAGAGGAAGGGGGAGACACAATTCACGCTCCAGGCTCTGAGCTGTCAGCATAGAGCCCTACGCGGGGCTCGAATTCGTGAACCAGGAGATCATTACCTGAGCCAAAGTCGGACGGCCAACCGACTGAGCCACCACCCATGCGCCCCTTAGCAACATCTTGTTAACTTCCTTCGATGTCAGGCATCTGAATCTGCTTCACCCTTTAAAGAGAAAACCGCAATCAGAAGCTATCTCATAGTCCCAGGAGCCCTCGCTGGTGCTTTACCCGGGGCGGGGGCTCCCATTCTCAGACACGCGGCGGCTGCAGCCCTACACAGCGCTGCAACTCCGAGTACACAGTGGATTCGGGACGCCCGCGGTTCGTGAGAAATATCGCGCATCCTGCCTCCCACGGGTGAAAGGGGAAGAGGAACTGGACTGCGAACGGACCCGCGGAGGCCAGGTGGGTTGATGTGTGCAGGTACCGGTGGACACCCGGACAGAGTCACCGACTAGCCGCCTGTGAATATCCATGGTCTCCGCTAGGAGGCGGCCGAGCGCCATATTTGCGGTAGTGCGCCTGCGCCTCGGACGCCGCTGCGTCCACTCTACGCAAGCGTGGCGCGACCTGGCGCTGACTGGAGCTCGAAGATGGCGGCTTCCGCAGTTTGCCGGGCGGCTAGCGCCGGGACTCGAGTGCTGCTTCGCACCCACCGCTCGGTGAGGCGACAGCGAGAGCACAAGGCCGCGGAGCGCGGGGCTTCGGAACCCGAACGGGGAGTGGACTGTTAGCGGCGACGGGTCGAGATTGGGGAGGTTCCGGGGTCAGGGCCATGGGAAGGTCACGGCGCTGAGCGGGGATAGGAGTCTCGCGGCTGACCGGAGGTCCGGGGACGGGGTTCCCACTGCTGGCCTGGGAGCCGAGGAGCGATCCCGCAACCCAGCCCTAAGTCTCGGTTGTCCCTTTCCAGCAGCCGGCCCTGCTGAGGTCGCCTGCCTTGAGGACCACCGCCACCTTCGCTCAAGCTCTCCAGAGCGTGCCAGAGACACAGGTCAGCTTGCTGGACAACGGGCTGAGAGTGGCCTCCGAGCAGTCCTCCCAGCCTACCTGCACGGTGAGCGGGGCCCCCTCTTGGGAGGTCGCCTCCATACTGCTCCTGGCGTCTTTTCTCAGGACAGGGTGTGACCTTGGGCTCGAGGCTTCTGTGGTTTGGGTCAGACTTCTCTCCGCCGCTGGATTGATTCTGCTACCTTAATCCCGACCCCAGCTAGGCTTGACTTCTTGGGCCATTCCTTACTATAACACTCATTTAGCAGATGATGCCTGCCAAGCAGGAGGCCAAGTTCCTTTCCAGCGTTTTCCTTTCCTTAAGCAGCGCATACGAGAGAAGTGATCCTGTTTTCATTTTACAGTGAGGAAAATGGGTTTCAGAGACCTAAGGTGACTGCTAAACTCATGGCCCAAAGTCATGATCTCCTGGCTAGACCACTCACGCACTTGCGAAAGGAATGCATTTGAAGATTCCAAAGAAATGGATGACTTTCCAAAAAATACAAATTTTCAAAATTGACTTAAGGAGAGAAATCTTGGCTAGATACAGTATATGAATAGGTGAGAAGATTCTCAAGATGTAATCCTCTTCTCTGGACCCCACACTCCAGGGTTAAGTTGTTTTATTGGTAAATTCTTCTGGTTTTTCAGGAACAGATAATGTCTTTTGTTATAAGTTGTTACTAAATACAGTAAAAGATCATGGGCAGCTTCCTTATATGACACTGCTATGAACTGATCTGTTAAGACAGTTTGGGAGATGGGGCACCTGGATGGCTCAGTTGGTTAAGTGTCTGACTCTTGGTTTTTGGCTCAGGTCAGGATCTCAAGGTTTGGGCATTCAAGTCCTGCCATTGGGCCCTGCACTGACCACGCAGAATCTGTTTGGGATTCTCTCTCTCTGTCCCTCCTCTGTTCACACTCTCTCCCTCTCTCAAAATAAGTAAATAAACTTAAAAAAAAAAAAAAAAGTTTGGGAGAGAATGCTGTATTTCATGGACTCTGAGACGCTCTAGATTGTAAGGGGCACCACTGTGCTCCAAATGCCAGAGAAAGATCGCTGTCAGTTATAATCCAAAGATAACAGGTTGTTAGGCGAACTCTACTTCCTAAGATGTTAGTTATGAAATAGATGTCAGTGTAAGAATTTACAACATATGTGTATCAGCATCTCTTAGGAAAGTAAATGTGAAATTTTTAAATCAACTGTGAAGGAAAATTAAAAGACTAGAACTATGTGACCTATGTGAGGTGCATGGTGTGGTGTGTGTTTCATAGCACACCAGGAGACTATTAAGAAAATCATGCGAGGGGCCCCTGGGTGGCTCAGTCGGATAAGCGTCCAACTTCTGCTCAGGTGATGATCTTGAGGTTCGCGAATTTGAGCCCCGTGTCGGACTCTGTGCTCACAGCGCAGAGCCTGGAGCCTGCTTTGGATTCTGTGTTTCCCTCTCTCAGCTCCTCCCCCGCTCACACCCTGTCTCTCTTTCTCTCAAAAATAAATAAGCATTAACAAAAAATTTTTTTTTTCTTAATTATGGGATTCTCTCATTGGGTGCCAAGGAGACACTGTGCAATGTTAGGTATCCAGGTCTGATTAAAACTTTTTTTTAATAATTGTGAGTGAGGGGCGCCTGGGTGGCGCAGTCGGTTAAGCGTCCGACTTCAGCCAGGTCACAATCTCGCGGTCCGTGGGTTCGAGCCCCGCGTCAGGCTCTGGGCTGATGGCTCGGAGCCTGGAGCCTGTTTCCGATTCTGTGTCTCCCTCTCTCTCTGCCCCTCCCCCGTTCATGCTCTGTCTCTCTCTGTCCCAAAAATAAAAAAAAAAAAAAAAAAAAAAAACGTTGAAAAAAAAAAAAATAATTGTGAGCGAAGTCTACTTGCTTAATAGGATAAAACATTCAGCGTCTAAACCAACAGCTTCCTTCCTTAATGGGGAAATGAAAGAATCACCAGAACAAAGGTAGGGTATAATTTTTAGAAAAGAGAAAATAAATTGTTGTTTGCAAATGATGTGTTGCTTGCCTAGAAAAAATTAAAAAATCAACTGAAAAGCAAGACAGAATATAAAAAGTTCATATTGGTAATGGAGCCGAGTGAATGTGCACAGTTAGAAACTTCCTTGGAGTAGGTCCTTTTTCAGCCAGTGCCTGTGCCCAGGGCATAGCTGTATCTCCAAGCACAGGGGGCCTACTGAGACAGCTCTCCCCCACTCTGGGACCATGAGCCCCATCCTGGGGCTTCTGCTGAGTCACCCAGAGTAGGGTGTGAGTGGAGTCTGGGGTGGTTTGTGTGTTACCTTTGTTGGTGGCTTCTCGTCCAGGTCGGGGTATGGATTGATGTTGGCAGCCGTTACGAGACTGAGAAGAACAACGGGGCAGGTTACTTTCTGGAGCATCTGGCTTTCAAGGTGAGGCTCCTGAAGTCCTGCATCACCCCTGGGCTTACAGCTGCCTGTTGTCCCTCCTGAGGATGCAGGTCAGCAAAGCCAACCTCTTCAATTATGGGCTTCAGCTAGGGGGGCGATCTCTGGCTGGCCTTTCTGGGAGGAACCATGAGGGCTTGGCCTCTCCTGAGTGAGCACTTACCTGGTCAGCCCCTGCACAAGGCTCCTAGAGCCAGAAAAAAACCCAGGGAGCTGCGGGAACCCCACTCCTCACAGAGAGGCCAGGCCTTTGTTATGTGCGCACGCTGGTGTGGAATCGAACACGTAGATAGATAACGGGCATTTTAACAAATTCACAGACACAGGCAAGTTGTGTTCTTGTGAAATGTTCTGCTCTGGCAGAATATCCGGACATCTCTTGTTTGTAGAAGTAAATACTGAGCTTTCTTGAAGGTGGGGACAGTCACCACCCTCAGCCCCTAAGCCAGCCCATGTTGGTATGGAGTCTGAGTTTTTTGAATGAATGAAAAAATGGAGAAGGAGATATGGATCGGTAGGGGTGTGGAGCAGGACCGGGTAGGTAGCTTAGCCAGCAGCAGCATCACAGATGTGTATGTAGATCTCAACATGCGTGTGTGTGTGCCCGTGGACAGCAACACCCACACATACATAGGGGACTGGGGTCGAGTCCCACAGAGGTGTCCACTAGCACATACACAGTCATATGAATGGCATGGGGGTAGAGTGGGTAATGACAGTGTCATCTAAACATTGATGTGACATAATCTGGCTATGACTGTCAGTAAGGTGATTGGTAAGATCAGGCTGCTATGGGGATCTGGATTTCAGGCAGCACTTGCACTGACCGTGCCCTTCTCTCCTGGCCCCTGGCTGTCTCCATTCTGTTAGCCCATGATACTGTGGCCTGCTCGGCACTTGGTGAGGACAGACTGTAGACTGTACATCCCCATAGTCTTTGATGAGGAAGGTGCCTGTAGACCACTGGTCCTGCTGGGACTTTAGCCTTTGAAGATAGGGGTCCTCAGTTCCCATGTGGCTCCTGATGGTCGTGTTGATATCTGGTTCCAGGGAACAAAAAATCGGCCTGGCAACGCCTTGGAGAAGGAGGTGGAGAGCATGGGGGCCCATCTCAATGCCTACAGCACCCGGGAGCACACAGCATACTACATCAAGGCGCTATCCAAGGACCTGCCAAAAGGTAACATCTGGAGGATGGGGCAGGGACGGGGATAGGACTTCAGGGGTACAGAGGACAGGCCCCCAGGAACTTGGCCTGGCTGAAGAGTGGGGTTACCATGACAGCAGATCCTTGCCGCAGGGCAGGCAGGCATGCCAGGCCTGGGGGTTTTGTGCTGTTACCGGCCTGCAGTGGCCCCACCTGCCCTTTGGTTCCCAAACCTGCCCTTCTCACGTCCAGCTGTGGAGCTCCTGGCCGACATTGTGCAGAACTGTGCCCTAGAAGACTCCCAGATTGAGAAGGAGCGTGATGTGATCCTACAGGAGCTGCAGGAGAATGATGCATGTATGCGGGACGTGGTCTTTGACTACCTGCACGCCACAGCATTCCAGGGCACACCTCTAGCCCAGGCTGTGGAGGGGCCCAGCGGGAATGTCAGGTGAGGGTTGGCTGGGCCTGTGCTGGAATGTGTTCAAGCCCCGTCCACACGAGTTTGGTTTTAGTTGCCCTTTGCTATTATACGTTCTTAATTTGCACAACTGGAAATGTTTTCTCTGTGCCCTGTGGTCCTTGCAGGGCTTTTTAAATACCTGTACGGTCTTCACTCACATTGCGGGCTTCTTTGTAGGGTATGATTCTGTGCGTGTCCTGAAATCCTGAGGGAGGGAGCGTTGGGAATCTGTGTGGCTCCTTGTTCCCGGGTGGGATAAGCACTGATACCGCCCCTTGAGAACCTCACAGCATCAGCTCACCCCCTCAGAGAGGAAGGACTGAGCCTGACCTAAAGGCAGACGTGAAGCGGGGCCCCAGAGGACTGGGCGACAGAGATGAGAAAGGGGATTGAGGGCTGTGCTAGGGCTTGCTCCCTGGAGAAGCCATGTCTTCCCTTGTCTGTCTCCTCAGCACTGTTTTGTGAGGCCCAGACTGCTGTGGTTTGGGAGAGGCATTAAGCCATTGGCCATATGTCTTGCAGGAAGCTATCTCGTGCAGACCTGACCGAGTATGTCAGCAGGCATTACAAGGCCCCTCGCATGGTGCTCGCAGCAGCCGGAGGTGAGTGATGGGCTCCCTGAAGCCCTGTGGTAATGGGTGCATGGGCACCAGCCTTGCTTACTGGAGCCCAGGTCTCTTGGTTCTGACCACAAGGGATCTTCCACTCCTGGGCACCCTGTTCCTGTCTTGTTCTTGTGGAGAGTGATCTCTCTCCCATGCTCTCTGAGGTGGGAGGGCATTCTGCCCTACCACCACCACTGGGACCTGCCACATAGGGATGCTGCTCCCCCTCATTAGTACAGGCCTTTCTCAGCCCCACCTTTGTTAGGAGATCCAGTTTGCAGGCTGGTGGGAGATACTAGCCCCAGGTTTGTTCCTTGTAGCTTTGCTGGTGGGCAGGCCAGACACTGGGGTGTGACAACACACATTCAGTGACAAACCGGGAAGTGCTTTCAAGGGGAGGCACCCAGTGGCAGGGGGACTGAAATGGAGGACCCAGAGTTGGAGGTTAGGGGGTGCTCTTGGAACACATTATTGTTGGAACTGAGGTCTAAAGAATAGGGGGGTCATTCAGGTGAGGAGTGGGGAGCCCGAGCAGAGGGGCAGGGCGGTGTCATGGCCTGACGCTTGGCTGCCACATGGAGGGCCAAAGCAGAGGCAGGCCAGCCAAGGAGGGGCTGTGGCATGTTTCTGGTGGGAGGCAGCAGGAGCAAGGGAGGGAGGTGGATGGACTCAGGATGGTTCTATAGATGGAAATCTGCAGGAGGTCTGGCCGTGGTGGGGAGGGTGGGATTAAGGATGTTTCTCTAGCTTGTGGTCTTGGCAGCTGGATGGGTGAAAAGGACTGATGAAAAGAGCATGATTGGTGGCTTCAGGGCCTGGGAACCTGGGAACCAAGAGCAGTGTAAGCTAGTGACATGTGAGATTGTGTTGAGTCCAGTGGGGTCCGGGCACCTACTGGTCGAGATGCTAGAGCAGCAGAGGCCTCCTCTTGTCAAGGCGAGGATGTGAAGTCTGCAGGGGTCCTGAGGGCCTGAAATTACAATGTTGTTTATAAACGTACCCGGAGCTGGTCACGGCCCTGCAGTAGCACCTCTTTGTGTCCTCTCATTTGCCACCACCCACAGGGCAGCAGCCCCCATCGGCTTGAGGAAGGGCCAGAGGGGCAAAGCAGGACAGGTGGCCTTGTGCCCAGGGAGCCCCCATCTCGTCCTTGATGTGGGTGAGAACGCATCACATGAGGACCCACCTTCAGGCGCAGCATGCAGCTGCTTCCCTGTGGTTGAGGGGACGGATGCTGTTCGATCCTGAGGTGCTTGCCCTGCCCGTGAGGCGGAGTCCGTCTGGCGGATTCTCTTCCCTCACCCTGTCCTGATGTCCTGTTTTCCTTCTGCCGTCTCCCAGCAAGATGGGACGTGGGGTCCTCCCCCTGTGCGTGAGTCCCCTGACTGGTAACCATGCTCTCTGTCTCGGCAGGGGTGGAGCACCGGCAGCTGGTAGATCTCGCCCAGAAGCACTTCAGCGGCGTCTCTGAGACATACACAGAGGACGCTGTGCCCACTCTCGCTCCATGCCGCTTCACTGGCAGCGAGGTAGGTGGCCTTGTGGGCAGGGGTAGTGTTCTCAGCTGGGGCCTCTGGAAGGATGCTTGCATACAAGGTTATCTTCATGACTCCAAAGGTGCCTCAGGAATTGTGAACGGGTCCTGTGGCTGCTGCCTCACAAGCACACACGTTCACGCGCGCATGGGCATGCTTCACCCACACCCTGTACCTTTTCTCGTCGTCCGGACATTGTGGCCGTCCCTCAGTCTCGCCATGTACTGTTTCAGATCCGCCACCGCGACGATGCTCTGCCGTTGGCCCATGTGGCTATTGCGGTAGAGGGGCCTGGCTGGGCCAACCCGGACAACGTGGCCCTCCAAGTAGCCAATGCCATCATTGGCCACTATGACTGCACTTACGGTGGTGGCACGGTAGGTGCCAGGGCGGGCACAGGACTTTGTCCTCAAGGAACAGAGGGTGTCAGGCCGTGGGCTCCTGTACTGGGGTTCAGGGTGTGGACCACAGGCAGGAGGGTGGGTGCTGATGGTCCTTGTCCCGGTAGCACCTGTCCAGCCCACTGGCTGCAGTCGCCGTGGCCAACAAGCTGTGCCAGAGTTTCCAGACCTTCAATATCTGCTACGCAGACACTGGGTTGCTGGGTGCACACTTTGTCTGCGATCGCATGAAAATCGATGACATGATGTTCTTCCTGCAAGGCCAGTGGTGAGTGGCAGCCTAGTACTGCTGGGTGCATTAGGGGCCTTTGAGGACAGTGAGGGGCTAGGAGACAGCACGGTCTCTTGGGATGACCATCCCATCCCCTGCCCTTTTAGGATGCGCCTGTGCACCAGTGCCACAGAGAGTGAGGTGCTCCGGGGCAAAAACATCCTCCGAAATGCCCTGGTGTCTCATCTGGACGGTGAGTGCAGCAGCCCTGTGGGGAGGGGGTGGAGCGCATCCTGGCAGGGACAGCCCCAGTGTAGCCACCATTCCCAACCAAGATGGGAAAGGCAAACTTTGAAGGCCATGCCATACCCCACTCCCACCCCCAGGGGCTTGGCATGTCAGATACAGGTGTGGGTGGGCCAGGTCAACAACAGCCCATCGCTACGGTAGCAGATGGTTGTAGAAGTGAAGGTTGGGATCTGGAGTCTGAGCACAGTCCCAGTGTCAGCCTGGAGCCAGAGCTTCACTGTGTGCCTGTGGTCCGGGACTGGACCGGGTGGACCTGGAAGCCTCCCCTGACCTTGCAGGCACCACTCCTGTGTGTGAGGACATCGGACGTAGTCTCCTGACCTATGGCCGCCGCATTCCCCTGGCCGAGTGGGAAAGCCGGATTGCGGTAATGAGGGCCCCTGGGAGATGTTCTGGAGTCTAGACCTGGCAGGCTCCCCAAAGGGCGGGGAGTTGAGGCCTGACGGTGCAGATTGCTCCCGTAGGCTTCCCTGATGTCCTAGGCCGCGTCACCAGCAGGGGTGGCATAAGTGGAGGGCAGGGCAGAGGCACTGATGGCTGAGGAGATGGGTGGGGCCTGTGGCGGTCTACAGGAGGAGGGCCCTGCCGCCTTTCCCCTTTGGGTAAGGGGGCTGTGCCATGGTTCATATGGAAGATCTTGGTCGGCTGGGTAGTGTTGACTGTCTGAGGTGGTCCCAGGAGCCTGCCTGTCAGTTGCCGTGCTCTGTCTCACCCTGCAGGAAGTGGATGCCAGTGTGGTACGTGAGGTCTGCTCCAAGTACTTCTATGATCAGTGTCCAGCAGTGGCTGGATTTGGTGAGTGGCCTAGGGGGCTTGTTCTTTATCCTTCTCAGGTCTCCTCTTAGGCTCCCCTTCTGCCTCTGCTCCCCCACCCCCCAGCCTAGCCTGGCAGCAGCAAACTGAGGCCCCTGAGAGGCTCTGCCCAATAGCCTGGCTGCCAGGGAGTTCTTGCTCAGAAAACCTGTCCCAGCAGCTCCCTGACTCCCTGCCAAGGTGCCTCCATCAATACCCCACACCCGCCAGGTAACGGACACCTCCATGTATGGGGTGGGGCTCCAAGAGCCAGGGAGCATGAAGGGACAGGCTCAGCACCCCTGGGGGAATGTGCTTTTCCTTTTTTCCACTCAGAGCCTGTCTTGTGCTGCTCCGGGCAGCCCTGGATCGGGTGTGGCGCAGGGCCAGGTGTCCCTGTGCAGGCCAGGCACCCCACCCTGACGCCCCACCCTATCCCCACAGGCCCCATTGAGCAGCTCCCAGACTACAACCGGATCCGTAGCGGCATGTTCTGGCTGCGTTTCTAGGCTGGAAGGCTGTGCTGGCAAGAGGGCGGGGCCGGGGTTCATGGTCTACCTCCCGCCCCCTAACATACCACCTCAGCTCTTCAGACCTGTGTGCGGATTACCTTACCTCCAATAAAAGCCTGTGTTGAGAACTGCGTTGTTCTTCTCTTCACATTGCCATGGAGTCCACTGGGCAGTGGATGGGGGAGCATGGACTTCCCTCCAGTTGTGTATCCCCCAGATCCTTCCATCTTCCCACATGCTGATGTGTCCTCAGCCAGAGGCAAGCGTGGGGGCCACAGCACAGAAGCCGGAAGTCTTTGATGCCTGCAGGAGTTGAAGCCAGATGTTTCCACTTAGCCACATGGGGTATGCTCCTGACTAGTCTGTCCCAAGAGTAGGGTGTGGGAACCCATGCTTTTGCCCTGGTAGAGGTCCCAGCTTGGGAACTCTGGTGGCTCAGGAGGGAAGCGCTTTGATGTGGGCCTTGCGCAATCGCCTTCTGGCAGTCCCTGGTTCCCTGGATGGACCAGGAAGGGCTAAGGACTGTCCCTGAGGAAGCCTCCTTCATAGGTCTACTCTGGATTCTGGGAGGAGGATATAGCCTGGGGCATAGTGTTCCTATTTGATTTCTAACTGTTGCCTGGACAGGCAGGGCAAGAATCCTTTGCCTCGATTTGCCGCTGACTCAGGCTCCGAGAATAGCCCTGAGCTCAGTGGGGCCTGAGCCCCCCTCCCTTGACTAGATCTGTCCCAGGCAAGTCCTGAGCTGCTGGCCTGATGATCCCCTTCCCATCTCCCTGAGGCAGCCAGGACCTGGTGGAGCTCTCAGCTATCTAGTCCCCCCACCCACCACCTTCAGGCCCTGGTCCCACAAAGCAGGTGGGCAGGTAGGCCCTTCTTCCTGTGTCCCCAGCCCTTCTGCAGTCAAGTTCCCTGGGAGCCCAGGAGGGAAGTGGAAATGAGAGGCTGGATTCTCCTAAGAGAAGTGCTGCTGGCAATCAGTTGGGAGCAGGGTCCTGGGACAAAGGTTGTTGAGAAGTGGGCTCTTCAGAAGTCACCCAGCCTCCCAGTCCTGTAGTGGCCAAAACAACTCTTGAATCACTCTTGCCCTGCCCCAGTGCTTTCCCCCCCCCCCCCCCCCATCTCTTTGTTGCCACCAGTTGTCAATTAGGAAATAACTTTCAAGCGCCTTCTAGAGCCCAGAGCTGGATCCAGGATTCAGGTCATCCTCCTACTTTGTGCGATTGGCTCAAGAGAACCTGCTGGACAGCACAGAACTCTGACAGACCCACCCTGGGTGCTTACAGATGCAACACACCCGGTCTGGGAAACAGCAAATGCTTAATCTTGGTCTAAAGTTTGAGCTCCTGGAATGTGGGGCTTGATTTCTAAGCCCAGGCATGGTCTTCAAAGGCTCCAGGTGTGCTGGACACACAAGAGAGCCCAAGCGCCTGGAAGTGATCTGGTCCTAATGGGTCTTGCACACCAAGCCAGGGAATTTGCTCTTTACTCTGGAGGCATGTTGGAGGAGGTGCATTGGAGGTTACTGGGAAGAGAAGTGACTTGGGCAGCCTGAGACTTAGCACAAGGACTCTCAGGCTGGATTTCTGTGGCACACTAGTGAGCTGCAGTGTGGTAGAGCAGTGGTCACAGCTGTAGGAAGAGCTGGAGTGAGCTTCAGGGGACAAGCAGGACAGCAGCCCCAAAGGGGCCGGGGTACCCCAGAGGAGGGGTACCCTGGAAGATGATAACCTGCCTAGCTTTGGTCACAGTTCTGATGAGAAATTTGGAGAAATCCAGGACAGTGGGATGTGTGGGGCTGGAATCCTGAAATAAAGCCCCTGTTAGAGATGTGGTGCCACCTGGCAGAGGTAGTGACTGAAGCCAGAGAAGCAAATGTCTGGGGGATGTGAGAAGAAGGACAGAACTCTGGGGCCCCACTACCCAGATGGAAGGAGCTGAGCTCAGGAGCTGTGGCCTAGTGTGTGTGCCTGCCAGGAGGTTGGAGCCAGCGGTCTCAGAGGGTCACATTTGCTCATGGGCCTCCTGGGAGCTCGTTTCACACCCATCCCCACCTGTGCTCAAACCTCCCTAACACTCTCTCAGCACCGTTTGAAAGATCCTCATGCAGCAGGCAGCCCTTCCTTTCAGGGGCACATCATGGTCCTGATACCTTCTCAGCCGGGTGTCCAGTCTCCCTAAAGGCTAGACCGTGTGTGTGACCATACTGTATGTGTCCTCTGCTGTACAAGAGGAGCTAAGGGTCTTGGGGACTGTAGGGAGATTGTGTCTGGTTCTCTGCTGCACTCACCTACCGGATAGCTTCAAGGGGTGTGGGTCCTGGGACATAGCTGAGGAGACCATGACCTTGGAAAAAGGTTCTGGGCCCCATAGGTCACAGCACTGTATCCTATGAGGGGGAGGGTTCAGTGATAAAAGGGGTCATTCTGTAGCTTCAGTCTTATGGGCAGTAGGGAAACGGACAGCATGATGGTCTTCATTGCCTCCAGCTCTGGCCATACCAGAGAACCCAGGCCGTGAAGGAGCCCAGGGAAAATGAAGTGCTGTCCCCATCTCTCCCCACTCATTCTGTTGATTCCCAGGAGAGGGCTGGGGCCAGGCAGTCAGAAGGGGCCCGGTGGCAGTGATGAGTATAGACATACTTTGTGGGCTTCTCAGAATTCTCTAGGACTGGCAGGAAAACAAACAAAAAACGGGGCCTGCTGTTCTTGGGACTATCTCTGCCTTGGTGTCACTCCCCTATAAGACACGCATGTACAAAGATTCACCTCCTCTGGGTAGTATTTGTGACCTGGAGATGCGTTCAAGGGGACTGTCTACAGCCACAGAAGCCAGTTGAGGGAGATGGGTGGGAAGTCAGGCTGGTTAAGGGGAGAGCTGTGGGGCAAGGGTAGTTATAAAGGTGGCAGCCACAGGTGGCCCCTGAGGGCAGTGAGGAAAGGAGCGAGGGCCCACAGTGGCCTCTGGGCCTGGTGGGGTTAATGGGTGGAAGAAGGTCTTTGGGAAGAACAGAGTGAAGGAGGAGACTCTGGCAGGCCAGAATGAGGACATGTAGTTAGGGGGACTTAGAGCAGGACAGGGCCACCAGTGGGGGTGTAGGCAGGAAGGGGTGGATTCCTGAGAGCTGAGCTGTCACTGTGGGTGGTCCCATCCTGCACATATGGACAATCCCGGTCCCTACAGGCACAGCTGGATGGCATCTGCCTAGGACTGGTTTAGGGCATGGTAGTGGGTGTGGGGTACTGGGGTAGACACGTATGCATATGCATGACACAGAATCTCTCCTCCTGGCTTCCCCCTCCCAAGGTTGGGGGGGTGGGCATTTTTCAGATGCAGACCAGTGGTGCCTTGGTTTCCCTGGGATGAGCCCAGAGCACCTCATTCCCTGGGGGCTGTTCTGGCTGTCAGGGGGTTTGGGGTGGGGCACAGGAGATCCAACAGACAGAGGGATGGCTGAATCACAGGAGTGGCCGGCGGGACTCATGGCCTGAAGGCTTGTCTGGGCACCCCCATAGGGTGCGGGGTGAGTCATCTCCAGCTGCAGCCTCCCCCCACCACCATCCTGTTGTCTCCTCTGTCCCCAGGAACCTATTTGAATTCCAGCCTCCAGCAGTCATGTCACTAGTCACTCTGACCTTAAAGCAGCCAAGACTTCTGACCCTAGACAGAGTTGGAGAGGTTTCCCTCAGCATTTGTCAAGAACCTTCCCGGGGAGTCCCGGAAGCCACAGGAGGTGGGGGGCTTTACACTTCAGTAGACTCAGATCCTCTGTCGGGCAGGGGAGGTGGGGGCGGTGTCCTTTGGGACGCAGGGTGGGGGGCGGGCCGCCTGGGACCCCGCCCGCAGCTCCGCCCCCCGGGATCAGGGACTTTTTCTCTGCCGTGGCGGCGGACCGCAGCAACGGCTGGCGGCGGGAGCCGGCGGACAGACAGACCGGCAGGCAAGACCCGGGCTAGGGGTGGGGGAGCGCTGGGCTCGGACTTGCCACAGCCGCGGGCCGAGGGACAGAGCCGGGGGCCTGGCTGACCGACTCCCCCACCCAGGATGAGGCTGCCGCTCCTGGTGGCCGCGCTCTGCGCCGGGATCCTGGCAGGGGCGCTCCGAGTGCGGGCCCAGCAGAGGGAGAGAGGTGGGCACCGCCGGGAAGGACGCCGTCCAAGCCGCTGCACCCTGTCACTTGTGGCTTTCATCCGGGACCCCCCACCACCACGACCCTCCCCGCATCTCTGCTAACTCTCCCCCCACTTCTCAAACCCTCCGCTGCAACCCCGTGCTGGCTCTCCCAAACGGCATCCTATTCTAATGGGTCTCAAACTCTGGCTCTCCAGATGTGCACTGGGTCGCCTACTCTCTGTCACTCCATCCTGGCCCCTTGAGGCCAACCCCAGCCCCCAGATCCGCACCTGCGTCCGTGGCTCTGCCTTCTCTAAACACACCAGTCCTCCATGGAGAGTCTGCTCTGGGCCCCTCCGTGCCACCCTCCAAGTCTCCCAGGCCCAAGGCGGCCTGGGCCGGTTGGCTTAGCTGATGAGGCCTACTCCATCCTCCCCAGCCCCTAGTGCGGAGGGACCATAGCGCAGGGAGGGGTGGGTGGGCTCCAAGAAAAAAGCATGATGGCTCCTCCCTGCCCCAGTGACCTGCACTCGCCTTTATGCTGCTGACATCGTGTTCCTACTTGATGGCTCTTCGTCTATCGGCCGTGGCAACTTCCGTGAAGTGCGTGGTTTCCTGGAGGGACTGGTGCTTCCATTCTCTGGGGCAGCCAGTGCACAAGGTGTGCGCTTTGCTGCTGTGCAGTATAGCGACGATCCACGGTGAGTGGTAGCCCCTGGAGCTGGGAACCCAGAGATCTGGCCAAGATTCTTCCCCCCAGAAGCAGAGAGCCCAGAAACCCCTAGGCCAGGTTTTCGGGAACCCAGAGACACCCTCCCCGCCCCCCCTCCGCCCCGCCCCTGGCCAGGACATCCTGTGGAGACAGAGGCAGGGATCTCCCAGGTAGAGTCCTCACACCTGAGACACCTCCAGTCTATTGTCCTGCCAAAGATGAGGCTGTCTTTTCTAATCTGGAGGTGGAGAGCCCAGGGGCATCAGATGCCCCCTGCCTACTGAACTCTCCATGTTCCAGCCCTCTGCCTCTCCCCTCACACAGGGCCCCCCTGTCTGGCCAACATCCACCTCCCTACAACTAGACCCTTCCTCCCACAATTACTTAATTAACTAGACATCCTGCTGCCCGAGGCAGCGAGCCCCAAGAGCTCCAGCCACCAGCAGAGCACAGAGGGGTATCAGAGGAGTTTGTTAACTTAATGGCTTCAGAGGTGGAGGGCAGGAGTCACAGAACCAAGAGGACCCTCAAGGGGGCCTGATATTCACAGACCTCACCCGGAGGCCTCTTAGAGGCCAGGGCCAGAGGTCTGTTGCCACCTGTTGCCACCTTCCCTCCCCTGTTGCAGGACGGAGTTTGGCCTCGATGCACTTGGCTCAGGCTCAGGTGGCGAGGTGATCCGAGCCATCCGTGAGCTCAGCTATAAGGGGGGCAACACGCGCACGGGGGCTGCAATTCTCCACGTGGCTGACCACATTTTCCTGCCCCAGCTGGCCCGACCTGGTGTCCCCAAGGTGATCTCCCACCCTACCATTCCCCCCACCAAGTTAGCTGCCTGAGGCAGCACTGATTTACCCCCGGCACCTGCCCCAGGTCTGCATCCTCATCACAGATGGGAAGTCGCAGGACCTGGTGGATACGGCTGCCCAGCGGCTGAAGGGGCAGGGGGTCAAGCTGTTTGCTGTGGGTGAGTACCCATCTGGGGTGACAAGTGGGCTATGGCAGGGGCCAGTCAGAGGGCATGTGGACAGCTGAGCTCTGATTGGGCATCACCTCAGGCATCAAGAATGCCGACCCCGAGGAGCTGAAGCGAGTTGCCTCACAGCCGACCAGTGATTTCTTCTTCTTCGTCAACGACTTCAGTATCTTGAGGACACTGCTGCCCCTTGTTTCCCGGAGAGTGTGCACAACTGCTGGTGGTGTACCTGTGACCTTGCCCAGTGAGTTCCTGCCCCCACTTGTGCCCTGACCTAGACCTCTGACCTCCCTCCCCAAACCTGGAGGTGCTGCTTCCATTCCCTGTGCTCCTGACACCGAGCTGGGGGTTCTGCCCTCTGATCCTGCCCTTGAGGTGCTGATCTGACCTTATGTGCCCCCGACCCTTGACCCCAATGCTACACTTTAAGTCTGACCCCTGATCCTCCTGCCTGATTGCCTGACTCCTCACCCTTCCCAGCTGATGACTTGACATCTGGGCCACGAGACCTGGTGCTGTCCGAAGCAGGCAGTCAATCCTTGAGAGTACGGTGGACGGCGGCCAGTGGCCCTGTGACTGGCTACAAGGTCCAGTACGCTCCTCTGACAGGACTGGGACAGCCACTGCCAGGCGAGCGGCGGGAGGTAAGGATGTCAGGAGTGGTAGGTGGAGGGCTGGGGACTTGGCTGGGCAAGGTAAAGTGATCTCTGGCCTTGGGCAGGTGAGCATCCCAGCTGGTGAGACCAGCACACAGCTGCAGGGTCTCCGGCCACTGACTGAGTACCAAGTGACCGTGGTAGCCCTCTACGCCAACAGCATCGGGGAGGCTGTGAGCGGGACAGCTCGGACCAGTGAGCAATTCTGCTAACCTCTGACCCCGTTCATCTAATTGCCCAGTAACCCCTTCCCACCCCTGACTCCACTAATCCCTGCTGGACCTTCCCCCAGCTTCCCTGGAGGGGCCAGAGCTGACCATCCAGAATACCACAGCCCACAGCCTCCTGGTGGCCTGGCGGAGTGTGCCAGGTGCCACTGGCTACCGTGTGACATGGCGGGTCCTCAGTGGTGAGTGAGAAGTGTGGGCTGAGGGGGATCTTGGCACATCAGACAGGGTTGTAGGGTCCTAAGTCTGCAAGGCGCGCTGATCCCTTGGTGCTCGCCCTGCCCCCCCCCCCCCCCGCCCGTGCAGGTGGTGTCACACAGCAGCAGGAGCTGGGCCCTGGGCAGGGGTCAGTGTTGCTGCGTGACTTGGAGCCTGGCACAGACTACGAGGTGACTGTGAGCACCCTGCTCGGCCGTAGCGTAGGATCTGCCGCCTCCCTGACTGCCCGTACTGGTGAGAAGGCTGGGTGCTTTCTTCGCGCTGGGTAGGCAGGCGGGCAGGGCACAGAGGCCACTGACATCCCCTGTGCTCTGGGCAGATGCTTCCGTTGAACAGACCCTGCGCCCAGTCATCCTGGGGCCCACATCCATTCTCCTTTCCTGGAACTTGGTGCCTGAGGCCCGCGGCTATCGGCTAGAATGGCGGCGTGAGAGTGGTCAGTGCAGGGGAGAGGGGCGGGCGGGCAGGGTCAGGCTCGGCTTCAGCCAGCCTGACGCTGTCGTCTTGCAGGCTTGGGGGTGCCACAGAAGGTGGTACTGCCCTCTGATGTGACCCGCTACCAGCTGGATGGGCTGCAACCAGGCACTGAGTATCGCCTCACGCTCTATACTCTGCTGGAGGGCCGCGAGGTAGCCACGCCTGCAACTGTGGTCCCCACCGGTGAGGGCTCTGTGGGCCTTGCCAAGTGAGAGGGGAAGGTACAGGGGCCTGGGGCAGCCTTTAATGCTGTGCTCTCCAACAGGGCCAGAGCTGCCTGTGGGCCCTGTGACGGACTTGAAGGCAACCGAGCTTCCTGGGCAGCGGGTGCGAGTATCCTGGAGCCCGGTCCCCGGTGCCACCGAGTACCGCATCACTGTGCGCAGCACACAGGGTGAGGTGGACACAGCCACACCCGGACACACATTAAAGTTCCAGCTTTTGCAGTCTGACTACACCTTCACCCCAACACATTGTACCTCTGGGTTTCTACAGCCTGCTCCTGTCTCCTTGTCCGACTATCCCCCAAGGTGGAACTGAGCCCAGGCCTGTCACGGTGTCTTTCTGCTCCCAGCCCTGCCTCAGCCCATCTTCTCACCCGGATCTGTCTCCACTCCCTGCCCTGCATCCCTGCCTGCAGCTTTGGCCCTTCTCCACAATCACTGCCCTTCTGTTACTCTAGCTGGAACCACTGTCCACACTGACCTCTCATCCCCCGTCCCCATCCAGTACTGACCCCCATTACCCCACATCACTGTCTATCAATGACCTGTCAACTCATATCACTATCCACTGATTTCTGTCATCCTACATTCCATGTCCCTGTCCACTGACTCCTATCATCCTGTATCTCCGTTCATCACTGGTGCATTATCCTGTGTCATTGTTCATCACTGACCGCCATCATCCCACATCCCTGTGTCTCACGGACCCCTGCCCACCTACTCTGCCTTCTCTCTTAGGGGTTGAGCGGACCCTCGTGCTTCCTGGGAGTCAAACAGCCTTTGACTTGGATGATGTCCGGGCTGGCCTAAGCTACACTGTGCGGGTGTCTGCTCGAGTGGGCAGCCGTGAGGGCGGTGCCAGCACCCTCACTGTCCGCCGGGGTGAGCACACAGGAGGGCTGTGGGGGGACAGCTCCTTGATTCACTCTGGTCCCGGTCTTGACCTCTGACCTCTGCCTTTAACCCCCAGAACCGGAACCCCCACTTGCCATCCCAGGGCTGCGAGTTGTGGCATCAGATGCAACACGGGTGAGGGTGGCCTGGGGACCTGTTCCTGGAGCCAGTGGATTTCGGATTAGCTGGAGGACAGACAGTGGTCAGTGTGGGGTGTGTGGGAGGGCTGTGGAGAGGAACAACTAGGGTTTGGGGGATTGAGGGGGCAGGCAAGAGCCATGCCAACACTCCCCTCTGACCCTAGGTCCGGAGTCCAGCCAGACATTGCCCCCGGAATCCACTGCCACAGATATCATGGGGCTACGGCCTGGAACCTCCTACCAGGTGGCTGTGTCAGCACTGCGAGGGAGAGAGGAGGGTCCCCCTGTGGTCATCGTGGCTCGCACTGGTCAGGGCCTGACCCAGCCCCTTGACTGGCTATCTCCAGTGCCCCTTCAGACCCCCCTGCCCCCCTTCGCAGATCCTTGTTTCGCTCCAGAACAGCCTCCCTCTTCAGATTCCCACTGCCTTCTCCCTCAGAGTCCTGCTTTCTCCTTCAGCCTCCCTTGCCTCCTCTTAAGCCCCCATCTTCTTCAGATTCCTCTGCCTCTCCTCAAAGATCCCACTCTCTTTGCCCTCAGATTTTCACCACCTCATCTCTCAGGCTCCCACTGCTTTTTCTGCTCCACCTTGCTCTCCTCTTAGGCTTAAACTTTTCCCTTTGTCAGACCCCCTCACTGCCTCCTCAGACCTCCATCAGAACCCTATTATCTTCTCTGTCAGACCCTCTTCTCTTTGATTCCTATCACCTGCCACCTCAGATTCCCACTATCTCCTCTGTCAGATCCCCAGTTCTTCCCCCATCTGGCCCATTAACTACCTCCTCCATCGGATCCCTGCCTCCTTTTAGACTCTCACAGCCTTCTATTAGATAGTTCCCCAAAACCTCCTCCATCAGACCCTCCACTGCCTCCTCCATTGGACTTCCCATTGCCTCTCCCCACAGACCCACTAGGCCCAGTGAGGACTGTTCATGTGACGCAGACCAGCAGCTCATCTGTCACCATCTCCTGGAACAGGGTTCCTGGTGCCACGGGATACAGGGTCTCCTGGCACTCAGGCCATGGTGGGGACCAGGGGTTTTGGAGGGGACCAGAAGTTTTAGAGGGTCATGGGGGGCAGGTCTGGGTGGAATAGGGGCTGGGGGTTTTTATTAAAGGTCCAGGTGGGGCATTGGGGGGCAGAGTCTAGCTAGCCCTGGAGCTGCGTCCATCCTCACTCCCAGGCCCAGAGAAATCCCAGTTGGTTTCTGGAGAGGCCACAGTGGCTGAGCTGGATGGGCTGGAGCCAGATACGGAGTACACGGTGCATGTGTGGCCTCATGTGGCCGGTGTGGATGGGACACCCGCCTCTGTGGTTGTGAGGACAGGTGAGTGGGCCCTGGCCAGCTGGAAATCACATCTCATTGGCTACCCCGCCCCAGTTGACCACTCCATCACTGCTCAGTGAGTTCGCCACATTGACTAAGTGTCCACCCTCAGCGACCTCCTGGCTGCCCCACACTGCCCACTCTGGGGCACTGGCCTCATCCCTCTCAGAGTTTGCCTACACTGACCGGTCCATACTAACCTCACACTGACCTTCAGACCTTCCTGCGTTGACCATGTTTGCACTGCCACCCCTTTCTCTGCCAGCCATCCAGTGGCCCCTGACCCCTTCCCCTGCCTTTGCCCTCAGACCCTGCGCCCGTGGGCAGTGTGTCGAAGCTGCAGATCCTCAATGCCTCCAGTGATGTTCTGCGGGTCACCTGGGTCGGGGTCACTGGAGCCACAGCCTACAGACTGGCCTGGGGCCGAAGCGAGGGTATGGTTCCCTGACCCTGCCCTTGTCCTTCCTGGCTGGGACTGCCCTCTCTGGTAAACCACCCCCACCCCGACCGTTGCCCCATGCTTGCCTGGCCAGGTGGCCCCACAAGACAGCAGATGCTCCCAGGAAACACGGACTCCGCCGTAATACGGGGCCTCGAAGGCGGAGTCAGCTACTCGGTGCGAGTGACTGCTCTTGTGGGGGACCGTGAGGGAGCACCGGTCTCCATTGTCGTCACCACGCGTAGGCGGAGCTTGGGCTGGGGCGAGTCTGGGATTGGCCTCCACGGTTTGGGGGCGGGGTTTGTGCTCTGCGGGTTAAAGGGGGAAGGAAGGATGAAGCCTGGGATGGGAAAAGGGGTTGGTTGGGATTGGCTTAGGAGCCAGTTGGAGGGCGGAGCCTCCCTGAGTCCCTTGCTTTCCCTGTAGCGCCTGAGGCTCCGCCAGCCCTGGAGACCCTTCGCGTAGCGCGGCGAGGCGAGCACTCGCTGAGTCTGCGCTGGCAGCCGGTGCCGGGGGCACACGGCTTCCGTCTGCGTTGGCGACCCGAGGGTGAGAGGTTTCCCTCGGTAGGGGGTCAGGGACCGATGGGGGCGGGGCTGGGGGCGGGGTAGGAGAGGTAGGTCAGTGAGTGGGCCACGTCTGTCAGTGTCAGTGGGGGGATGTGCTGTGCGCTGGGATCAGTCATGCGGGGTCAGTAAAGAGAACAGGGTGAGCGAGAATGAGGAAGATCGGTTAGGAGGGTGGATCTGGTTAGCAGGGTCAGTCAGTGAGGTGGGCGAGATCATTAATGCCCGTCTGTAGCATCTTCCCACATGCCTTGGGTCCCCACTTCCATGCCTGCCCCAGGTGGCCAGGAACAGTCCCGGGTCTTGGGGCCCGATATCAGCAGCTATGAACTGGATGGGCTGGAATCAGCAACCCCATACCGAGTGTGGCTGAGCGTTTTGGGGTCAGCTGGAGAAGGGCCCCCCACAGAAGTGATTGCACGCACGGGTGAGCCCAGAGTCCACTCTTCCCTGGTGTGATGTTTCCCCCACTGATAACCCGCACTGGTTTCCTGCACCCCGTGGCCGTGAGTGACTCCTCCTGTAGCCCCTTACCACTCCTGACCCCAGCATGATCTCCCTTGACACTTCCTTTGCTAAGATGATCCTGCCCCAGAACCTCTTCAGATGATCTCTCTCTTCTGGGTTCTCAGGACATAGACTCTGATCCCTGGTTTTTGATTCCTTCTTCAGAGTCACCCCGGGTGCCAAGCACTGAACTGCGTGTGGTGGACACTTCAATTGACTCAGTGACTCTGGCCTGGACCCCAGTGTCTGGAGTATCCAGCTATATTCTGTCCTGGCAGCCGCTCAGACGCCCTGGCCAAGGTGAAGGGGAGGCCAGGATTGGGGTGGGCTGGCAGTTGGGGCTCTGTGGAAGACCTCCTGTTTAAACAGGTTTTATCTTTTGCAGACATCCCTGGGGCCTCACAGACACTTCCAGGGATCTCGAACTCCCAGCAGGTGACAGGGCTAGAACCTGGCATCTCCTATACCTTCTCCTTGACACCCATCCGGGAGGGTATACGGGGTCCTGAGGCCTCTGTCACACAGAACCCAGGTAAGGTGGGCACAGTGGGAGGGGCTTAAGGGGGTAGCTAGATGGGCCAGCTGCTTCAGTAACTCAGCCCCTTTCCTGCAGTGTGTCCCCATGGCCAGATGGATGTGGTGTTCCTGCTGCACACCACTCAGGACAATGCTCATCGTGCAGAGGCCGTAAAGCGAGCCCTGGAGCGTCTGGTGTCTGCGCTTGGGCCTCTTGGGCCACAGGCAATCCAGGTTTGGCCCCGGAGACAAACAGACCCCTTCCTATCCCAGCCCTTCCCCATCCCACACTTCACAGCAGCTACCATTTCCCTCCTCCACCACTGGTCCAATCTGTCTCCCAGCCCTTTCCAGGCTCCAGATCTCCTCATCTGCTGGTTGGCTGCCTATACTGCCATCACTGCTGACCCCCTAGTGTTCAGGTTTAGTCCCATTCCCTGAGCTCTATATCCCGCCCCCCCTCCCCGCCCCGATAGGCTCTGCCATCCTTGCTTTGCCATCTTCCCCAGGCTCTGTGTTCCCCCACCCCAGGTTGGCCTCCTGTCCTACAGTCATCGGCCCTCCCCACTGTTCCCACTGAATAGCTCCTATGATCCTAACATCATCCTGCAGAAGATCCGCAGCATCCCTTACATGGACCCAAGTGGGAACAACCTGGGTAAGGACTGCATTGTACATGGACTCTTGGGGCCTACCTGTTGGGAGCTGGGTGCCCTGGGTTCTGACATGTTTTCTCCCAGGCACAGCTGTGGTTACTGCTCACAGACACCTATTAGCACCAGATGCTCCTGGGCGCCGCCAGCATGTACCAGGGGTAATGGTTTTGCTAGTAGATGAGCCCTTGAGAGGTGACATCTTCAACCCTATCCGTGAGGCCCAGGCTGCTGGTGAGGAGGAGGGCTGGTGGGGATGGGGCCTGGGAGTCGGGCTGGCTCCAGCAGGGTTGTCATGCAGGCTGCCGGACCCCTCCTTAGGGCTCAGAGTGATGATACTGGGCCAGGCTGGAGCTGACCCGGAACAGTTGCGTCGCTTGGTGCCAGGCATGGACCCTGTCCAAACTTTCTTTGCTGTGGATGACGGTCCAAGCTTGGACCGGGCAGTCAGTGGTTTGGCAACATCCCTGTGTCAGACAGCCTTGGCCACTCAGGTTTGCAAGGGGCCTCTGGGGGAGGGGTGACTGGTGGGGGAGAGGGCGCTGGAGACTCTTGGGACAATTGCCTAGCCTCAAAAAGACCTTATGTCCACAGCCAGAGCCAGAGCCTTGCACATTGCATTGTCCAAAGGTAAGTGTCCAGGGTTGAGAGGATGGGCGAGGGCCACACCCGGGGCTAGCCACTCTGACCCTCATGTAATGTATCTTTCCCCAGGGTCAGAAAGGGGAACGTGGAGAGATGGTGAGTGACCCTATTTGGGGGCAGAGAATGGTTGGGGGTCAGTGTGGCTGGGGGAAGTTGGTGGCACAGGGCTCACTGATCACCCTTCCTAGGGCCTGAAAGGACAAGCCGGGCCTCCTGGCCCCCCCGGCCTCCCGGTGAGTGCCTCCCCACGCCTGTCCTCTGCCCCCTGACCAGAGTACTGCTTCCTTACCTGCTCTCTCCTCTCAGGGCAGGGCTGGTGCTCCTGGACCCCCAGGGCCTCCTGGAAGTACCGTTGCAAAGGGTGAGAGGGTGAGTGGAAATCATTGGGGTTCCCCGAAGACACTCCTCCAAGTGTTCTCAGGGTTTTTAGAAGACAGAAGTAGAGAGCAGGGCTAGAACCGCAAGGGTGTTAGAAGTCTAAGTGGACATTTAAACCACACCAGAGACTCTTGGGCAGGGCCTACAGTAGAGCAGCCAGTGGGGTTTTGAGACTCCCCCCGAGAGCCTGGGTGTAAGTTCTAAATCCCAGAGGCAGGGAAGGCCCCTCCACCTCATCATTGCCCTGGTACCTGGGATGAGTCCCTATTTAGCTCAGAAGGGCTGCTTCTCTGCCCCACTGCTCCACCCCAGCAACACTCAGGGGCCTGTGGGGTGGGAATCTAGATAAAGAATAGTCTCGGCTCCTCCGGCAAACCAAGGGCACGGAGGGAGGGTCCCTTCCTGCCCTGACCTCTTTGACTCCTTAGGGCTTTCCTGGGGCAGATGGGCCTCCAGGCAGCCCTGGCCGCCCTGGGACTCCTGGAACCCCTGGCTCCAAGGTAAGCAAGCCTTGCCCTTGCAGGTCACTTGGTAGGACTCTTTGCTTGAGTGGGTGAGTAGGTGGTCTGACTGCCCTGACTTCTTCCATTTACAGGGCTCCCCAGGGTGGCCTGGCCCTCGTGGAGATCCAGTGAGTTGCTTTCCCTTCTTTGCTCACCCAGTGTCTTCCCAAAGTTCTTTCTGGAGGGTGGGGACCCGTTGGGGGTGGGCAGTGTGGATGCGCTTGAGCCCAAGCATCACCCTTTGCTCTATTTTGTCCTCAGGGAGAGCGAGGACCTCGAGGCCCAAAGGGGGAGCCGGTAGGTGAAGGGGGAAGGGAGGGAGCCAGGATGTCCCAGGGAGGAACAGGCTGGATGCTATGCGGGGCCTGTGGCATGATAAGGAATACCTGGGTACCTCTGGGAACTTCTCCCGCCTCAAGGCTCCCATGCCCTGAATCCTGCCCTTTGCTTTCTGACCTGCAGGGAGATCCCGGACGAGTCATTGGAGGCGAAGGCCCAGGGCTTCCTGGGCAGAAAGGGGACCCTGGACCTCCAGTAAGTTCTAGGATGTGTGGGGGCAAGAGGTGTGTGGTGGGGAACCAGCAGGAGACAGGGTAGGAGTAAGGGTCAGTGGGGTTGTACTTTATACTTTGTCTCCTCCATTAGGGCCTCCCTGGATCCCGTGGCCCACTGGGGGACCCAGGACCCCGTGGTCCCCCAGGACTTCCTGGAACGACTGTGAAGGTGACAACATGATCCCTTTATGGTCTCATGACCTCAATGTGATCCAGTGACCTGGTGACCCCGTTTGAACCCATATAACCCCTACTGGTTGCTCTGACCCCATATGACCCCTTAGCCCCCCATGACTCCTCAGTTCCTCCGTGACCTTTGTAATCCGATTTGTCCCCATGACCTTCATTTCTCCTGGTATATTTGGGAGTGGAGGTGTGGCCCAGGGTCATGGAGTCATGATCTGTCTTCCAGGGTGACAAAGGCGATCGTGGGGAGCGGGTAAGTGAGGGGCAAGGTGTCCTGGGGGTGGCTTGGAGTCTGATTCCCATTGGCTGGCTCCTGACCTACTGTTCTCTCTCAGGGCCCCCCAGGACCAGGTGATGGTGGCACTGTTCCAGGGGAGCCTGGGCTGCCGGTGAGGGAGCCTTGAGGCTCTGCTGGGGAACTTGGGGGCCATCTCAGGGGTGTGGATACTGAGGCTGAGGCTCTTCTGGGGCAGTGGGTGGGTGCTGGGCCTCATAGTTTGGGGCTCACATTTTCACTCACTTTCTCCTAGGGTCTTCCCGGAGGCCCTGGACCCCAAGGCCCAGTTGGCCCCTCTGGAGAGAAAGGAGAAAAGGTGGGAGGCCTGACCTCTTGGTGTGCCCATTCTGGGGCGGAGGCTGAGGGAGGTAGGGTCTTCTACTCATCTGTTTCTCCTTCAGGGTGACTGTGAGGATGGAGCCCCAGGCCTCCCAGGACAACCTGGGAGCCCGGGTGAGCGGGTGAGTGTAGGGGCAAGGGTTCTGAGGGATGGGCACATCTCCCTCAACTTCCCACCCTCTATCCTATGCTTATGCCCAAACTCAAGTCTCCAAACCCCTTCTAGGGCCCACGAGGACCTCCTGGGGACATTGGCCCCAAAGTAAGTGCTATTTTGGGAGGTCAGGTGTGGGGTGTGACCACTGGGACAATTCTAGGACTGGGGGCTGGGGGAGGATCAGGAGATGAGGGCTCTCAGCAGGTCAGAGGTTGTAGTTTTGGAGGCAGGATAGCTAGAGTTTGAGATGCCTTCTCTAGGGTTTGACAGTCAAGGCGCCTCTCCTATCTCTCTCCCCTTAGGGTGACCGAGGACTGAAAGGGGCTGTGGGTGAGATTGGAGAGAAGGTAAGTGCAGCCTAGGGGTTTCTCAGGGCCCCAGAGGGTCTGTGGCCAGACTCAGCTCTGACCCATTCTGTTCCATCAGGGTGAACGTGGACCCCCTGGCCCAGTGGGACCGCAGGTGAGCCCTCTGGCCTGATGCCAGTGTCCAGCTGACCTGTGCTCTGTGCCCCTTCCTGGTTCTGACTTCTCAACCTTGATGCCCCCTGTCCCTGGCCCTCCACCTCTCCTCACATGACTCTTGCTGATGCAGGCTCCAACCCTTAACCCCCGGGACCTGCTTTTTACTTCCTGACCCTGCTGAACTGACCTTGACTTCCACTGATCTGGACTCTGTCACCCCTCAGTTTGACCCCTGTTGCCTAAATCCTGACCTTTTGTGCCCTCTCTTCAGCATCCCCACAATTTCTAGCCCTTGCTTGCTACTATCTCCCTGCCCATCCCCCTGGATCAGCATTTCTGCTCTTCTTTCCCAGGGGTTGCCTGGAGTGGCTGGACGTCCGGGAGCTGAGGGGCCCGAAGTGAGTCTGTGACTATGGTAGGATGGGGAGAGGGGTTTTCAAGGGTTCCTCCTGCTCTGGCTTCATACCTTTTCCATATGCAGGGGCCGCCAGGACCCACTGGCCGCAGAGGAGAGAAGGTGAGTCATTGCCTGGGGGTCAGTCCCTCCCACCCCCTGCACTTGGGATTGTGGCAGGTGGGACACCAGGACCTGGAGTTCCTAGATGGGTCTCTGACTCATCCCTGCCCCCATCCTTTTTCCACAGGGGGAGCCTGGTCGCCCTGGGGACCCTGCAGTGGTGAGCAAAGGGAGGATGGGGCTCTGAGCACAGCGTGGCTCCTTGAGCACTAGCCTGCCTGTAGACCAGTATTCTAGGCTGAAACCCCATAACCTTGGGACCATGGGAAGGCTAAGAGTTCTGTGACTCTCCTGATGCCACCATGCATCTCCCGACTCTTGGCTGTAACCTGTGACCCTGTGACCATCATACAGGTCATGAACTCTGTGTAACCCCTGCCCTGCTCCCAGCGGTGACTCTGTGACCTCTGGACAGAGACTGAGCTCTATGACTTCTAGTTCCATATTACCTCATCCCCAGTCAATCACGTAGTACTGTGATCCCCAGGCAGGGCCAAGTGTGTCTGTCCTGTTTGTTTTCAGGGACCTGATGGTGCTGGGGCCAAAGGAGAGAAGGTAATTCTGGCGAGAGTGAAATGGAGGCTGATCCAGGGTTGAGGTCAAGGTCATGGGGTCTGCCTTTAGGCTTTCCTGGAGGCCCCTGGAAGTCATAGGGTTGTGGCATGATTACTGGATTGTGGGGTCATGGAACCTGGGGCTGATGCTGATGGTTGATGGTCTTTGTTACTCCCAGGGAGATGTGGGGCCCACGGGGCCTAGAGGAGCTACAGGAGTCAAAGGGGAGCGGGTGAGTGAAGGGACAGTGTCTAAGGGGGTAGGGCAGGTGAGGGTTGTGCTCCCTGACTTCTGATCCTTTCACCACAGGGCCCACCTGGCTTGGTTCTTCAAGGAGACCCTGGCCCCAAAGGAGACCCTGGAGACCGGGTGAATAAATGTGGGGCTGGGGAGTGTGGCAGGAGATGAGGTAGTACCCGGGAGTCCCAACTAAGTCCTGTACTCCCCCCTACACCCTGCAGGGTCCCATTGGCCTGACAGGCAGAGCAGGACCCCCGGTGAGTACCTATGACCTTGGGTAACCTCAAGGTTTCTGGGGTTACCACCCCTCAGGGACTGGCTGCTATGTGCATCCTGCATCACCCCACTTTTGCCTCCTCCACAGGGTGACTCAGGACCTCCTGGAGAGAAGGGAGACCCTGGGCGGCCTGGCCCCCCAGGACTCGTCGGCCCCCGAGGACGAGATGTAAGAAAGCTGGAGTTGGGGGAGTCTTGGGGGGTAGGAGAATAGAATGTTGCTGTCATCGCGGGGTATCTTAGGACCAGGACTGATTCTCATGTCTCTCAGGGTGAAGTTGGAGAGAAAGGTGATGAAGGTCCCCCGGTAAGACTCCTTCCCACTCTGATTTCTGACCCGGTACCCTTGCATTGTGATCCCACTGGACTGGGGGCTCCCCCAGGTCATCGAATCCATTCCCTTGCCTACTGTCTATCTGGTGCCCAGACCCTTCTCTGCCCCTGCTCCTTGAGTCAGTTTGAGCCCAAGCCACCTGCTCAGTGTGGCTTTCTCTCCATCACCAGGGTGACCCAGGTTTGCCTGGAAAAGCTGGCGAACGTGGCCTTCGGGTGAGGCTGGCAGGGAGAAGTAAGGGGGTGCATATTGTGATGGGAAATTCAGGCATGGTTTTGGGGGTGATGGGGAACCTGAACAGTATGGGGGGTCATGGGAAACCTGCAGAATGCCACGAGGGCCTGTCTCAGACCAGCTGCTCTTCTCAGGGGGCACCTGGAGCTCGGGGACCTGTGGGTGAGAAGGGAGACCAAGGAGATCCTGGAGAGGATGGACGAAATGTGAGTCCTAACCCTGACCCCTAACTCCAACTTCAGCCATCCAGTTCCCAGCCCCCGCTCCTGCCATCCCAACCCTGCAATGATAAACGCTCACAATCCCCTGTGACCCCTTCGTCACAACCCCCAAAGGCCACCAGGATCCCCATGAGTCTTTAGTTTGCTTCCAAAGCTTCCTGAAATTGCTGCCTATCTTGAGTGACCCCTGACTTTCTACAGGGCAGCCCTGGACCATCTGGACCCAAGGGTGACCGTGGGGAGCCGGTGAGTAATGCCAGTGTTCTGGGCTTGGAGGAATGGGAGTTTCCAGTGCTTGGTCTGGTCAGTGTGTACATAAGGGGCCTGGAGGTCAAGGTGGGGAGTATTGATGGCTGTCTCCAGGCCTGACCTGCCTTCTGGGTGTTGGCATTGGGGTGCTTCAGGGAATCGGGGAGCAGAGTTGAGTCTGGGATGAACAGCCATGCCCTGTGATCTTGGGGCTCCTATTGATCATAATCATTTCCTTTCCCAGGGTCTCCCGGGACCCCCTGCACGGCTGGTAAGGGCTTAGCTGGGTGTGGTCCTCTATCCTGTCCCTCACCTGCTCCTGTTGGCGCCACATGGTATCCCTTCATCCCTTCCACTGCCCCCTGTTCCCCTCATGGCCTCCTGATAGCTCCATTGATCCCATAGCCCCTCACTGGCCCCAGTTCTCCTTGTTGAACCATTCACTGACTATCCCCCCCACCCGACAGGTAGACATGGGACTTGGACCCGGAGAGAAGGTATCAGGGTCTGTGGGTGGAGTGAAGCTCTGAGCACAGGGAAGCCCCCTGGTGCCTCCATGATGGGCATGCCTGCAGCCCTAGGGACGTTCCTTCAACCAGCTTGTCTCTGCCACAGGGAGAGCCTGGGGACCGTGGACAGGAGGGTCCTCGAGGACCCAAGGGTGACCCAGGCCCCCCTGGAGCTGCTGGGGAGAGGGTGAGTGTGGTTGGTCCCATGAGGAGGTGTGGGTCTGGGAAAGCCTGGTCTGATTTCTTCCTTCCCCTATCCTCAGGGCATCAGTGGACTCCGGGGGCCCCCAGGCCCTCAGGTGAGTGATACCCTTTGCCCCAGCAGCCTCAGTCCTCCTCTTACCCTCACCTCTTATCTGACCTTGTTCCCTCCAGGGGGACCCAGGTGTCCGAGGCCCAACAGGAGAGAAGGTGAGAGGGCATGGAGGTTTTTAGCCCCGAGCCAGGCTCTTAGGTCCATCTTATCCTTTGAGGCCTCTTACTTCTCTATTTTCCTCAGGGTGACCGGGGTTCACCTGGCCTGGATGGCCGCAGTGGGCTGGATGGTAAACCAGGAGCCCCTGGCCCCCCTGGGCTGCATGTGAGTCATGATGGTCATGGTCTGGTCACACCTTTCCCTTTCCTCTTCATATGACCCCAGCCTCACCTGGGTCTTCTTGGTCTTGATGAACTCGGGAGCTAGGTGGGGTATCTGTGTCTTCTCCTAGAACCTTCCTGGGTGGGGGATGTTAGTGCCTTGCAGGCCTGAGTTCACAGGAACTAGTGGTGTTGTTGGTGGGTGGTGCTCCTGACCCCGTGATCACTGCAGACTCCCTGACTTTGAGTCTCTCCTCAGGGTGCTGCAGGCAAAGCTGGAGACCCAGGGAGAGACGTAAGTGAGGGGAGATCTGTTTGTTTGTTTGTTTTTTTTAACATTTATTCATTTTTGAGAGTGAGAGAGACAGAGCATGAGAAAGGGAGGGGCAGAGAGAGAGGGAGACACAGAATCAGAAGCAGGCTTCAGTCTCCAAGCTGTCAGCACAGGGCCCGATGCCAGGCTTGAACTCACGGACTGCGAGATCATGACCTGAGCCGAAGTCGGACGCTCAACTGACTGAGCCACCTAGGCACCCCAGTGAGGGGAGATCTTAGGCCGGAGGGTGGCTCAGGTCCAGCATAAATTGCCCGGGGTCATCATTTCACAGTACCACTGGGAATAGGAGCAATTGGTCCAGCCCTGTCCTTGGGAGGGGTCTCAGTCCCTGGGAGGCAGGTTTTAGCAGGGTCCAGCTTTCTGACCTTCTTGACCTCGCCTTGCGGGCCTTATTAGGTCCCCCAAGTCCTGTAGGTTATTCCCTTGGGAGTTTTAGTAGGGGGGGCCCCTAACCAATGGAGTCTCTGCCTCAGGGGATTTCAGTGAGACCGCCAAATTTTGGGGGTCTCTACACTCAAGGAGGATCTTAATGGGGTCCTCCCCAGTCCATGGGTGTGCTCCAGGGGCTCTCAGTGGCTCTTTCAACCCTAGCAAAGACTTTTTCCAGGGGCTTCCAGGCCTCCGAGGAGAACACGGACCCCCTGGCCCGTCTGGCCCCCCTGGAGCCCAGGTGAGACTGAGTTTTCATGGTAGCCATGTTTTTAAAGTTTAGTTACATATGTATGTATATAATCTCTACACCCAACGTGGGGCTCGAACTCATGATCCTGAGATCAAGAGCCTCACGCTCTACAAACTGAGCCAGCCAAGCCCCCCTCATGGTACCCTTTTGCCCCGTTACTGCCCTCACCCAATCCCTGACTTAATGATCTGTTCCCACAGGGAAAGCCAGGAGAGGATGGCAAGCCTGGCCTGAATGGGAAAAATGTGAGTTTCTAGAGCAGACACAGGGACACCTACTGAGAAATGTCAGCACGTGTACCCAGACCAGATATGTAGCTGCACATGGGACACACAGACAGACACTTGCTGAGGTATGTCAACACCCATGTACCTAGCCCAGACCTACATACAGATACATACTGAAATCCACGTCACGTGCACATCAGGCAGCCTCGCAGTGAGTTATGTGGGCATGCTGATTTGTGCCCAGATGGACTGACACCTGCTAGAATAACCCACAGCCACGGGATCAGGTGAAGAGCCACAGACACATATTGAGAGGGGCAGACATACTCTCATGAAGCCACATTGACGGATACTTGGAGACTTGTTGACACAGACACTTCCACCCAGACCAGATATGTGCTAAGACATGGGACCAGGGCCACATGTGGACCTGTGCTGAAACATAATGAGACACACATCCAAGGCTCTGGCATGTGACACGTGCATTCATATCCGCAGTCACTCACCTACATATGGCCACACATGTTGACTTGTACACAGATATTGAGACATAGAGACAATTCTCAAGGCACCAGAGACATGTAGACACATGTCCGCCCTGTGTATACATGTACATGCCCATATGTAGATATGAGTCACAATGTGCAGACCAACAGACACCTACTAAGTGCCACCTATGAGGACATAAGACCCATGCATGGATACACATGCTAACACACACACACACACACACACCTACACACACACACACACACACACACACACACACAGATGCATAGATGTGGTATTATATCTAGAAAGCCAGAGATAGAGAACATGTGCAGTTACATGTAGAAGTGAGAAGAGCCACACAGGCATACCCTCAGATGTATAAAGGCTCACTCAAATGGTCATAGGCCGTGCTCCACGACACAGAGGCTTGGAGTCATAGACACAGACATACAATCATCTGAGACCAGCCAAGCCAGTGTCTTGCAGCCAGACACCAGTGAATTTTGGGGCTGATGTGAATCTTGTGCCCACAGGGGGAACCTGGGGACCCTGGAGAAGATGGAAGGAAGGTAAGACCCCTCGCTTGGAGTCTGTTCTGCCCTCAGAATAGGGCCCTATCTAAAGTACCCTTGTCCTCCACAGGGAGAGAAGGGAGATTCGGGCACCCCTGGGAGAGAAGTGAGTGCTGGAGCCTTCTGCAACCTGACCCATGACCCTGTGATATCTGTGATATATGGTTCCACTCTTTTCTGGGGCCTCAGGGTCCTGATCCTGGCTGCATCCCCCACAGGGTCACGAGGGTCCCAAGGGTGAGCGTGGAGCTCCTGGTAGCCCTGGACTCCAGGGTCCCCCAGGCCTCCCTGGGCAGGTGGGCCCTTCTGGCCAGGTGAGTATCCAGGAGGGTCGTTCTAGGACTTGGGAGCGTCGGGGGCCATTATGTTCCCACTGGATACCATCCTGGGATACCATGATCCTATGTGACCTCTTTGTGTTCTCTCATATCTCAGGGTTTTCCTGGAGTTCCAGGAAACACAGGCCCCAAGGTGAGTGTGCATGTGGTGGGTAGGGGGTACGGTGAGGGGCTAGTAGGGTTGAGGCATTTCCCCCCACCTCTCTTTGTGATCACTCTTTGTTCTCAGGGTGACCGTGGGGAGAGTGGACCCAAAGGGGAACAGGTGAGGTCCCCACCTTTCTCACATGCCCAGGTAGCCATAGCTCCCACATGGTGCATGCACACTTCCCCCAGAAACTGGGTCCAGCAACTTGTCTCTTGGTGTCTCCAGGGCCTTCCGGGAGAACGTGGCCTGAGAGGAGAACCTGGGAGCGTGGGGGTGAGTGAAGCTTAGGACCTGGTCCTCGACTCTTATTTGCATGCCTAAAGGAGCCACCTCTATCCTCTTCCCCTTGCCCTGTGGCCCCATGGGTTCTGTCCTGTGTGTTCAGTCTCCTGTCCTATTGGGATTCCCGTAGTCTACACTGGGGGGACCAGGCAATGGGGGCATGCCAGGGAGGGGCTTCCAGGGCCTTGAGCCACCTCAACCAGCGCTAAAGTGTCCTGTGGGCAAGAGGCCTGGAGAAGAGAGTATGGAAGCTGTTTCTGGGAGCAGCGTGGGGCTTCTCTGAGGGCAGCCCCTCACCCAGCTTGTGTCCCCAGAATGTGGAGCGGTTGCTGGAAACGATTGGCATCAAGGTAGGTTGTTTGGGGGCTGGGAGTGGGGGTGGATGGAGGCTCCAGGGGGCAAGGAGTGCCCACATGGCCTGGCGAGGGCCTGGGTGGCTGCAGGAACGGTCCCTGTTTCCCCAACCCCTTGTTATCACTCAGACATCTGCCCTGAGAGAGATTGTGGAGACCTGGGATGAGAGCTCCGGCAGCTTCCTGCCCTTGCCTGACCGGCGCCGTGGTCCTAAGGGGGACCCAGGCGAGCGGGGCCCCCCAGGCAAAGAGGTGAGTGTCGATCACTCAGTGGGGATGTCCTGTGGACGGTGTCACCCACCTCTAGCAACATTCACTCTTCTGTTCCTCCAGGGACCCATTGGCTTTTCTGGAGAACGTGGGCTGAAGGGAGATCGTGGAGACCCTGGCCCTCAGGGGCCACCAGGCCTGGCCCTTGGGGAAAGGGGCCCCCCTGGACCTCCCGGCCTTGCCGGGGAGCCTGGAAAGCCTGGTATTCCTGGGCTCCCAGGCCGGGCTGGGGACGCAGGGGAGGCAGGAAGGCCAGGAGAGAGGGTGAGCTGGGCTAGCCAGGAAGGCTGGGGATGTGGGGCCAGGAGGGGCTGGGCTCCCCGTGGACGTGACCCCCACCCTGCTATTTGCACCTCAGGGAGAACGAGGAGAGAAAGGAGAACGTGGGGAACAGGTGAGCTGAGAGAGGCTACAGGGGGCGGGACTTCCTGGGTGTTGTGCTGGGGAAGCCACACCGTTTCCTTCTTCTCCACAGGGCAGAGACGGCCCTCCTGGCCTCCCTGGACCTCCCGGCCCTCCTGGCCCCAAGGTGATCAGCCAGCCCTGCCCTGGGCCTGTGACTGTTGTTACCAGGAGGCCACCATTAACTTAGGCCCCAGAAACTCCATATGGTGTCTCTAACCCATAATCCTGTGGGATCCTTTAATCTGGGGTGACCCCTCCATCTGTGATAGACACATTTCTCTCCTATGACCTGGTATTTGTAGGTGGCTGTGGATGAGCTAGGTCCTGGACTCTCTGGAGTGCAAGGACCCCCTGGACTCAAAGGCACTAAGGTCAGTGTGTGCGATCAACAGGGGGGCCACTCCCTGCCATGGCACCAGGGTCCAGCTTGACATGTCATCCCTACAGGGGGATCCAGGCAGTGACGGCGACCGAGGCCCCAAGGGAGACAGGGTGAGGCCTGCTAACCCACCATGCTTCCCTCTCCTTTAGGGGGGCACATGAGCAGTGGTGTGTCTATGGGCACATAGCAGTGACTGGGGGCTCAGGACATGGCGTTCTGCTTGCAGGGTGTGCCAGGCATCAAGGGAGACCGGGGAGAGCCTGGACAGAGGGGTCTTGATGGCAGCCCGGTGAGTCTGTGCCACAGGTCACCCATGTGCCTGCACAGGGCTCTTACAGTGTTGTCTGGACTGGAGTCTGCACTGCCTGGGACTGTCTGGGGCGGCTGGGATGTGGGAACAAAGAGGATCCATGTGGTCTTAAACCTGTTCTCTTCAGGGTCTACCAGGAGAGCGTGGTGTGGCTGGGCCTGAAGGGAAGCCGGTAAGTGGTGGCAGGAACATCCTGGCCCAGGCTCCTGGGAACAGCTGCCCTCTGCTGGGAGCTGGCTGCTCTGTGCACATGTCACCAGTGACAAGGATGTTGTGCCTGCGTGCCAGGGTGTGAGTGCAGGGCTGTGTGTGTTATCCCTGAGGGTATGGGGTGATCTATGCCTGAGGGGTGGCAGCCTGCACGTGGGCTCCCTAGACAGAGGCCTCTGCAGGTTGGAAACAGGCCCACATGAGGCCCGGATTGAGGCTCAGCAGCCCCCCTTCTCTATCCAGGGTTTGCAAGGTCCAAGGGGGACCCCTGGCCCAGTGGTGAGTATCAGAATCCTCACCCCTCCTGCCCCCATCCTGCCCCCATCCTGCCCCATGCCACAAGGGGCAGTACTGCCTTAGTTTCTCTGGTGGGGTGGGACTGGCTCCGCCTCACCAGACTCCTTCTCTCTCCAACAGGGTGGCCACGGAGACCCTGGACCTCCTGGTGCCCCGGTGAGTAACAGGAGAGCACTGCCTGGTGGGGGTGGGATGGGCAGGCCTTGTTTGTGTTAATCCCCGAGCAGATGACTCTGACTCCCATCTCCTGCTCTTGATACTTTTTTCTAGGGCCTTGCTGGCTCCACAGGACCCCAGGGTCCTTCTGGCCTGAAGGTGAGTATAGGTGTGTGCAGACGTGTGGCTAAAAGGCAGAGGAGGCTCCTCTGAGCCATGTCCACACCAGGATAGCCCCTGCCACCCCCCTGGGTTGTCATCACCCTGCGATGGGGCTAAGCACCAAGGTGCCCCATCCATGTGGGCTTTTCTTATGGGCAGAGGGCTGAGGAGCCTCTTGTCTTTTTGTGGGGTCACAAGGTCTCTCGGTTTTTGGCAGGGGGAGCCTGGAGAGACAGGACCACCAGGACGGGTGAGTGGCCCAGCTCAGGGGTTAGAGTCACAGGGAGCCACGTGGGATTGGAGCTGCCCTGAACTGTTTCTTCCTCCAGGGCCTTCCCGGACCCACCGGGGCTGTGGGACTTCCTGGCCCTCCTGGCCCTTCAGGCCTCGTGGTAAGTGAGGTCCCTGCAGGAACACCGTGTCCTGCCCCCTGGGTCCCACGTTCCCCCATGTTCCCCTTACATCTGACTTGTCTCCTTCAGGGTCCTCAGGGGGCACCGGGTCTGCCTGGACAAGTGGTGAGTCCTGGGGGTCAAGACTGAGCTCCAGGGGGTCAGGAGTCAGTGGGCAGGCCCGTGACAGAGCTCCTCCCTTTCAGGGGGAGACAGGGAAGCCGGGAGCCCCAGGTCGTGATGGTGCCGGTGGCAAAGATGGAGACAGAGGAGCTCCTGGTGTGCCGGTGTGTATTCTGGGGGAGCTTTCTCCAAGCCTGTGATGGGGCCGTGTGCCTGGTCCTGGGCCTAGAGAGTAGGGAGGGCAGCGGCAGCAGGCACAAGGTGGTGGGGAGGCACTGAGTCCTTCCCATTGCCCTGTCACAGGGGTCGCCAGGTCTGCCCGGCCTTGTTGGACCTAAAGGAGAGCCTGGACCCATGGGGGCTCCTGGACAGGTGATCCTGACCCTGACCCCGACCCTCTGTACCAGCTCCTCTGCCTCACCATCGAGGCCGGCGGGGTGGGGCTGGGGAGAAGGCGGGGGGGCTAGGTAACTCACTGGGCATTCCCCACAGGCTGTGGTCGGGCCCCCTGGAGCAAAGGGAGAGAAGGTGAGTGTGCAGAAGGCCTGGGGGGAGGGACTGAGGGGGGCCAGGGCATCCCACTGACCCTTCTCCCTCATCAGGGAGCCCCCGGAGGCCTTGCTGGAGACCTGGTGGGAGAGCCGGTGAGTGTGGAGCCTCCGACAGCATAGTTCACCCATCCTCATGACTCTGGGCTTTCATAATACGTGTTACATTGGACCCTGCACCTCCTTCCTTGGGTGTCATCTTTCTGTGCCCCTAATGCCCATGTTGCTTCCTGTCCCCGTCTCTACAGGGAGCCAAAGGTGATCGAGGACTTCCAGGGCCTCGGGGCGAGAAGGTGAGGCAGACTCAGCCCAAGGGCCTAAGCACTGTGTAGAGGGGGGCCAGGCTGGGTGGCTAGATCCCCTTACTACCCTTTCTGTGCAGGGTGAAGCTGGCCGTGCAGGGGAGCCTGGAGACCCTGGGGAAGATGTGAGTCTGGGGTCTGGGCAAGTCAGCTGGGAGTGAGGAGTGCAGGTGTGGACATGAGGGACCATTCCCAGGCCTGTGCACCCTCCAGCATTCAGGGTCCTGCTCCAGGGAGTACACAGGGATCCAGCCTCTTGACTTCCTCCCACCTAGGTGGGGGCGGGGGTGTGTCTTTGCTTCCTTGTGCCTGTCCTAGGTCTTCTGCTCCTCACTGTGTCTGAGCACACGTGTGTGTCCCTGTCTGATGCCCTAGGTCTCCTGTTAATGTACCCCTTTCCCCTGCCACCTCTGCGTTCCATGTATCTGAATGCATGCTTGTGGGCCTGTCTTAGCTCCCCAGGATGGGGCGACATTTGTGTGCTCCTGGGAGCTCCTGTGTGTCTGTGCTTACACCGGAGGTCCCTATGCCTATGCTTCTGTGTGGGCTCCCCGTGTCTGTAGCCACGCCTAAACTCCCACATATCTGTGGTCACCTCTGGGCTCCCGTGAGCCAATCCTTGCTTACGTGTCTGAGTTCCACATGTGAGCTACCCTGGGAATATTCTTGGGCCGTGTCTAAGCTCTGGGTTCATGTTCCTCCCGTCTCAGGTACCGTTTACTTTGCTTTTTTAGGGTCAAAAAGGGGCTCCTGGACTCAAGGGTAATAAGGTATGTGTACCCTAAAGCATCCCTGCTGGGGGTCATGTTCCTGGGACTCGGAGAGCTGATCTGATCCCTCTTTCCCTTGAAGGGTGACCCAGGAATCGGGGTCCAGGGCCCCCTTGGGCCAGCTGGTCCTCCAGGTCTGAAGGTTAGTCGATGCCCCATCACCAGTGGTGTGCAGCAGGCAGGGAGGTGCCTGGAAGTGGGAAGAAGGCATTCTGGGCCTGGTTCTGGGAAGGAGTCCTGTTGGGGCCATTCCTCCCTTTGCTATCTCTGTTCCAGGGAGATGCGGGCCCCCCTGGGCCCCCTGGTGCTCCTGGTGTTGTCGGATTCCCCGGTCAGACAGGCCTTCGTGGAGAGACGGGTCAGCCAGGCCCCAGTGGAGAGCGGGTAAGCGTGCTGGGAGCAGCATGCAGGGACTTGGTGACTTCAGGACTTCTGAATTTGGTAGTGGGTGAGGAGAAGGGGGCCCAGGCCCTGCCTCAGGGGCTCCAGTCTTGGAGGGGCCATAGGGGAGGAAGGTCTCCAAGTCATTCTCTGCCTCTTTTGCTTTATTGTTCCCGTAGGGTCTGGCAGGTCTCCCGGGGAGAGAGGGAGCCCCAGGTCCCTTGGGGCCACCTGGACCACCAGGGTCAGCGGTGAGTAGAAGTGCTCTCTGTCCCGGGTATCTGATTCCTGTGTGTTGGAGTCTGTCCAGGTGGGAACTGGGACACACTGTGTGGCTGGGTATGTGTGTGTGCTTTTGAGGGCATGGGACACTCACCTTACTCTGCCCACAGGGAGTGCCCGGGCCCTCTGGACTCAAAGGAGACAAGGTAGATGGGACAATGCTGCTGGCTCTCCTGTATCCATCACTCCCTCCACCCTCCACTGACCTCCCTTGACCCTCTGTCCCCCACTGATTCCCCTCTCATATCCCTGGTGTCCTGTTGATCTCCAGGGAGACCCTGGAGCAGGGCTGCCCGGGGCCCGAGGCGAGCGTGGGGAACCTGGTGTCCGGGTATGTACTTCCTGCTCTGCAGCCATGGCTCCCTTTACCACGGCTCTTGCCTCTCATTTCCAACTTCTGAGTCAATGAACTCAATGTCACCATCCAGGGTGAAGACGGCCGTCCCGGCCAGGAGGGACCCCGAGGACTCACGGTGGGTCCCCTTGGGGAAAGCACCAGTGATGTGACTTCAGTCCCCTGCCTGTGCCCTCTGTGCTGTTGGGACACACTCTGTAGACTTCTGGTTCTTTTTATGTACTCTCTGGTCCTTCATGTCTCCCCTTCCCCTTGGACCCCTTGGTTGTCCCCTACCCCCTGAGCGGTCTCCCCGCTAATGCCCCCAAGTTTATTTAGCTCACTGTTGTCTTCTCATACAGGGGCCCCCGGGCAGCCGGGGGGAACGTGGGGAGAAGGTAAGGACACGTGGAAAAGGCCCCAGGGTGGGTGGGGGTGGAGCCAGATCTTGGGACTGTCCCAGGACTTGGGACTCCTCAGTTTGGAGAGATTCACACTCTTCCACCCAATAGGGTGACACTGGAACTACAGGGCTAAAGGGTGACAAGGTGAGTGTGGGCATGCGGGAGGGCAGAGGCAGGGGCTAAGTGTGGTCCTGCGTCCTCTGATTGCCCTCTGTCCACTCAGGGTGATGCAGCCATGGCTGTGGGGCCTCCAGGGCCACGGGGTGCCAAAGGGGACATGGTGAGTAGGTCTGGCTCATGTACAGAATGGGTCTATCTTGGGTGTGGGAGGAGCTCCCGTGGGGGCTGGGCCAGGGAATCTGAGAGCTCAAACCCTTAGATGGTGACAGACCACCAGTCCCTGACCCTCACTTCTGACCCCTGACCCAGGGCGAACGAGGGCCTCGGGGCATAGATGGTGACAAAGGACCTCGAGGAGACACTGGGAACCCTGGAGAGAAGGTACAGAGAAGAGGGTGGGGTACTCTATATAGGGTCAGGAGAGGGTTTCTGTGGGCTGTGGGGGCTCTATTGAGGGTCTGTGAGGAAAAAAGGGGAGGATGGGGGCTTTCTGGGGGTTAGAAGGAGGAGGTTCAGTAGGCTGTGGCAACTCTGTGGAGTGGCTGAGAGGATGGGGGCTCTACAGTGGGCTCAAGGACCTCCATGTGAGGGCGCCAGGGAGCTCTGTGGAATGTAGCTCGAAGAGAGGCCCTCTGGGAACAGACAAGGGGCTTCTTAGGTGTCAGGAGTACTCCAGGTTGGTTCAGGAGCCCCATGGTAGGAAGAAGGGGCAGGGATCTGAGGGCCTGGGATGAGAAATGAGCCACACTGACGGTGATGGGTGGGAGCGAGCGCTGCCCCATCTGGCAGGTTCCAGTCATACTTCAAGCCTCCAGCCTGGTGTGATCCTGATTATGTCCCTCTCCTGGTTACACCCACAGGGCACCAAGGGAGAGCCTGGTGACAAGGGCTCAACCGGGTTGCTGGGAGCTCGTGGACTCACAGGACCCAAGGTCAGCCCTGCCCCAGGCACAGACCCCAAACCACCCGTCACACACATCTGTCTCATGGGTGTCCTCTGAACGTTGGAGGGTTTCCAGCCTCCCTCACTGTTGGCCACGTGGCCATGTGATTACATGGGATTTGTGTGCAGCCTGGGAGTCACTGAGTGGCACGGGGGACAGTAACACTGAAAGGTGGCCCTCCCCCATCTGTGTTTCCTACAGGGTGAACCTGGTGCTGCAGGGATCCCAGGTGACCCGGTAAGATGCCCCTGCTCCCTCAGAGACCCCCTGCCCCACAGGGCCCCATCTCCCTGTGGTGGCCTTTGACCTTATAGTGATCCAGTGGTCTCATGGTGTCCTCATGCTGCCCAGTGCCCCCACCTTCACAGTAACCGCTATGATGTCTCCACCCGCATGGTGACCTCTGCCCATGGAAAATCCTGCTCTTCCATTAGCTCTGGCCTCCAATAGTGACTCTCACCCCTGTGGTGTTTCCTGTTCCTTTCATCCAGAGTGATTCCCCTGGATCCCTCCTGACCTCCCTTGACTCCATATTGACCCCTCTCTCTATCAGGGATCACCAGGAAAGGATGGAACCCCTGGTATCCGAGGCGATAAAGGAGATATTGGCTTCATGGGTCCCCGGGGCCTCAAGGTGGGAAGGGGCTGGGCTTTTTTCCTGGTCAGGAAGGCCTGATGTTGGAGGGCAAGGTATCTGGGGTCAAAGGTCAGGTATCTGGGGTCAGATGTTGGGGTATATGGGATTGAATGTGGGGCATTAGATTAGGGGTTGGAAGGTCAGAGATTAGAGTGTCTGAGGCCAGTTTGGAGAGTGGTTACATGGTCTGGTCAAGGGGTTAGGTGTCTGGAAGTCACTTTTCCATTTCTTTCCCCCCTCCAGGGTGAACGAGGGATAAAGGGGGCCTGTGGCCTTGACGGAGAGAAGGGAGATAAGGTACAGAGGTGATGGGAACATGGGCGTCTGTGGGGCCTGGGGCCTGTCTGACCCTTCTACCTGATTGATCCCTGCAGGGAGAAGCTGGTCTCCCTGGCCGCCCTGGGCTGGCAGGACGCAAGGGAGATGTGGTGAGTGTGGGGCACCCAGAATGGGGAAAGGATGGGTGGGCCAGGGCCCAGCTCATGTTTTCTCTTCTCCAGGGGGAGCCGGGTATGCCGGGCCAGTCGGGGACCCCTGGAAAGGAGGGCCTGATTGGTCCCAAGGTATGGGCCCTCTCGACAGTGGACAAAAGGGGGTCAAAATGGGGCAGGGAAGGTCATGGTAGGGTCATGGGGGTTTCATGTCAAGAGGGTTGTGGAAAGTTGGGATACTGGGGGGTAGAGTAGGGTTGGTTTTGAGGTTTCAGGGAGAGTTGGGGTCACAGTGAGGACTTTGGATTAAGGGATGAGAAGTGGAGCAGTGGGGAGAGGTGCATCAGGGCTAAGAGGTCAGTAGGGGAGGCTGGTGTGTGTATATAAAGGAAATAGGTGGAAGCAGGGCAAGGGGTATTACAGTCAGGTCAGGGTCATGGGGATCACAGCAGATTGAAGGTCCTGGGATGGTAGGGTCACAGGTGCTTGGGTCATGGAAGATTGTGGCCATTGGACCAAGGGGCTCATGGCAGTTGAACTGAGGACATCAAGACAGATGGTCTCTCATGCTTCTTTCTGTTCCCAGGGTGATCGAGGCTTTGATGGGCAGCCAGGATCCAAGGGTGACCAGGGTGAGAAAGGGGAGCGGGTAAGTGGAGACCAAGGTCAAGCTAAAGGGACTGTACTTTCTGGAAGTGGGTCCATCTTTGGGGGCTTTGATCAATGACTCTGACCTGTCTCTCCACAGGGGCCCCCAGGAATTGGGGGCTTCCCAGGTCCTAGGGGCAATGATGGCTCTAGTGGCCCCCCTGGGCCACCTGGCAGTGTTGGTCCCAAAGGCCCTGAAGGACTTCAGGGCCAGAAGGTAAACAGCTCTGACCCTGACTCCTGATCCCTGAACCTCCCTGACCCTTCCAATATCACTGACCTCTGACCCTGCAACCCATCGCCAATACCCCTGAGCCTAATGATCTCAACTTTCCTTCCTTCTGACCTCCACTGACTCTGACTGCTCACTCATCCTTGTGTCTGACAGGGTGAGCGAGGTCCCCCTGGAGAGAGAGTGGTGGGTGCCCCTGGGGCCCCTGGGGCCCCTGGAGAGAGAGGGGAGCAGGTAAGTGGGGATTCCTGGGGTTGGGGTCAGAGACTGGGGTGACCTCTGGTGTCCCTAAGATCAGAGGTTACAGTCTGGTCCCATCTGTTGCACACAGGGGCGGCCAGGGCCCGCTGGCCCCCGCGGGGAAAAGGGAGAAGCTGCGTTAACAGTAAGTGTAGGCCTTCGTGGGCTGGGCCCCTGACTCAGTGCTGTCCCCCTGTGATCCCTGCATCATATGCCCTTTGTCCCTCCTGTGATCCCTGGGTTCTTCATGATCCTTGTGGTCTTGTGCTCCCAGGAGGATGACATTCGGGGCTTTGTGCGTCAGGAGATGAGTCAGCATTGTGGTGAGTGGGGCCCAGCCCAGAGCCTCTTGGGTCTCATTCCCATTCTACTCCAGCACCCCTAGACAGGGGCAGGTGGGGTCCCCAGAACTTATGGGGGACCAGCAGTCACAGAGATGGGTGGAGATGGATACACAGGAGGGCATGTATGCTCAGGACAGACATGCTGTGAGGACTTTCCCCAAACGGTGACACGCAGCAAATGTGGGTGGACACACAGTGTTCCTAGAAGCCCAGTGTGGCCGTGTGTGGAGGGGTGGAGGCGGGAGCAGCCCAGTGGGGCTCTGATGGCCCTGAGGGGTATCAGAGAGTGAAGCTCCGTCTCCTCCTGTCTCTGCTTCCGTTCCCTCTCTGTGCCTGTCTGTTTCTGACGCTCCCTCTCTTGCCCTTTGTTGGCCTGTTCCCAACTTCTCTTTCGTCCTTTGTCTGTTTCTCCTCTGCCTTTCTTCCTCTTTCTTCCTTCCTCTTTCTCTGCTTCCCACCCTCTCTCTCTTTCTGTCCTGTCGGTCTCTCTGTCACTCTCTCCTGCTGTCTTTCTCTGCCCCGCTGTGTGTGTCCCTCTGTCTCTCTCTTTCTCTGCCCCTTTCCATCGTTGTCACTTTCTCTCTGTTCTTTTCTCTCTCCCTGCCCTTCTCTGCCCGCTCCAGCCTGCCAGGGCCAGTTTATTGCATCTGGATCACGTGAGTAGTTTTCTGGTATTTTCTGCTCCTGGGACTTTCCTCATGCCAGGTCCCACTGTGTCCATTACCTGGGTTTGCTCAGCAGGGACTTGGCTGGGGTGGCTGCCATCATGACCCCAAGGCCCTGTGCCCCTGCTCCTTGCTCCAGGACCCCTCCCTAGTTATGCTGCAGACACTGCCAGCTCCCAGCTCCACCCTGTGCCTGTGCTCCGGGTCTCTCATGCAGAGGAGGAAGGTGAGGACAGGGGAACCATGGGGCATGTGTGGTGGGACACAGACACATGCGGGTTGCTCATGCATGCAGGGCACATGCCATGTGTATAGGGGCGACATGGAGGGCACAGCATGAACACTGGGCACACACGTGGGAGACCAGCGCTACCCGCCCCACTCTCAGGGCCGGGGTTGGGCAGCATGAACGTGGCCCAGCAGCAGCCTCACTCATAGCACCCCACCCTGTGTGCAGGCGAGGTGCCCCCAGAGGACGATGAATATGAATATTCTGAGTATTCTGTGGAGGAATACCAGGACCCTGAAGTTCTTCAGGATGGCGATGGTGAGAAGGGGGGTTGGCCCAGAGGGACTCAGGGAGGGACAGTAGTGACCCCTGCTGACCTCTCACTGACCCTCAGTCCCTGACTGCCGCCACCCCTGCTGACCTCCTGACCCCCGTTGGCCCTAGACCCCTGCTTGCTTCCACTGGATGAGGGCTCCTGCACTGCCTACACCCTGCGCTGGTACCATCGAGCTGTGGCAGGTGGCACAGATGCCTGTCACCCCTTTGTCTACGGCGGCTGTGGAGGGAATGCGAATCGTTTTGGGACCCGTGAGGCCTGTGAGCGCCGCTGCATGCCCCGCATGGTCCAGAGCCAGGGAACAGGTATGGGCCTACCCCTCCGCCCCGAGAGGGACCTGGACACTGAGCCTACCCAGATCAGGTCTTGGTCGGGGTCCCACATCAGGACCCCCCTCAGACTGGGAGGCCTGGGACAGACCTCCCCAGACCAAGTTGCTGAACAGAGAACCCTAGCTGTGGAGTCCCCTCCATGCTCCCTCCTCAAGGGTCTGAGTGAGGATCCCCTCTCTGAGGTCAGAGCCTCACTCTTGTGCTCCCAGCTGCCCCACTGACCATCTGTGCACTGCCTCTCCGTGGCCTACGTGCTCGGTGAGGCCAGATGCCTGAAGTCAGCTCCCAACCTGTTCCACCCAGGTGCTGCCCGAAGCTGAGGCCCAGATGATGAGCTGAAGTCCAGCATCCCCTGGTGGACTCCTGTCCCTCCCCTTGGTGCTACAGGCCTGAGTGCATGTGAGCGTGCATGAGCGTGTCCGTTATTTCAGTGACTTGGTCCCGTGGGTCTAGCCTTCCCCCCTGTGGACAAACCCCCATTGTGGCTCCTGCCTCCCTGGTAGATGACTCAGTGTGAGGGTGGCTGTGGGCAGTGAGCGGATGTGACTGCATCTGACCCGCCCCTTGACCCAAGCCTGTGATGACATGGTGCTGATTCTAGGGGGCATTAAAGCTGCTGTTTTAAAAGGCCCCTGTTGTGACTGTTTGGGGAGATGGGGATGGCAGGGGGTCCGGTTTTCCCTGGGAGGTCAGTGCTCTCCTGCACGGGTGCAGAGTCCCTCTGTCCAGCCCTGGTCACTGTTCTGTGGCTCTCAGTGTCCAACGTGTCCCCAAAAAGGAGTATACAGAGTGGAGGCTGAGGACATGTCCTCACTGCCCCCCCAGGAGGGGATGAGTCAGAGGTGGGGGGCTGCTTCATGCCGGAGCCGTGCCCAGCTCCTACCTCGGGGGCTGAGAGAGATAAATGGGCCCAGAAGGGGGGAGAGGCCCGACCACAGCACAGCACCGCCTGGTCCCAGCCGCAGGCAGCCCCAGCGGCCCCACCTTGCTCCAGAAGAGGCTGCCGCTGGTAGGACTGGGATGGCTCTGGGTGGGATGGGCAGGGCCTTGGGGGCTGAGGAGATCCGGGTATGGGTTATTGGAGGTCTCCAGACGTGGAGTCTCTGGCTGCTTCTCTACCTTGAGGACCCCATTCCTGCCCTTCTTTGTCCACGATCTGCTGCAAGCTCCCTCAGACCTGAGGCTCCCCTTTTGTCCCTCTGTGTTCTCTCCATGCCTTGGTATCCTTATTTTCATCATGCTGTCTGTCTCTGGGGTGGCTCCAGCCTCTTTGTCTTCCAGTCTCCCTCTCTTTTGCTCTGCCTCCATGTCCTCCCTCTCGTCTTTTTCCCTCTTCTCCCTCCCCTCCCCAACTGTATCCATCTCTACATCTAGATCCAGACCTAGCTGTGCTCTCTGTCTCTTTCACTCTCCTTCTTGCTCTCTCCGTCTCCCTGGCCCCTGCTCTGTCTGGCTGTCTTGTGCTTTCATCTCTGTCTCTCTTATCTCCGTCCCATGCCTGGCCTCTCTAATCTCTGCCTCTCTGTCTCCTTCCCTTGGTCTCCCTCTCTCTGTCTGTCTACTTTCCCCGTCTGCATCTGTCCATGCGTCATGGCTGCCCAGAACCCCTGCCCTGAGCCTCTTTTCTCCTCGCAGACTGACCACGCGATGACCAGGTGGGCTCTGCTGGTGCTGATGATCCTGACGTCGGGCAGGGCCCTGCTTGTCCCCATGACCCCTATTCCAGCCTTCCAGCTCCTCCCTCAGAACCCTCCCCAAGCCACTCCCCGCCCTGTGGCCTCAGAGAGCCCCTCAGCCAGCACTGTGGGCCCCTCCACTGCTTGGGGCCACCCCAGCCCTGGCCCCCGCCCAGGCCCCCGCATCACTCTCTCACTGGATGTCCCCATTGGCCTCCTGCGGATCTTACTGGAGCAAGCCCGAGCCAGAGCTGTGAGGGAGCAGGCCGCTGCCAACGCTCGCATCCTGGCCCATGTTGGCCGCCGCTGAGCCTGAGGGCGGGGGTCACCCTGAATTAGGAGACCTGGTAGGCAGCAGCAGAGCAGGACGCACTACATCTGGCACAGTGCGCCTGGCCACAGCCCCGTGCAGTCACTGCCATGTGGTGTCATATCACAGCTGAGTGCCTCACAGAGCCACAGTTTGTTTGGACAGCCTGGACATTGCCATATCGGGTGACTGCCAAATGGAGTCTTGCCATACCTGGAGCCCCACAGACTTACAATATGTCTGGACAGCTTGGACACTACTGTGGAATGTGACTACCGTGTGGAGTCTTGCCATGTCTGGGTGCCCCACAGTCAAAGAGCAAGAATCTGGACACTGCCAGTGTGGCCACTCTTGTGCCAGTTTTAGGAACCTCAACATAGGAGCCCAGTATTGCATCTCAGACCCATCCACCTAAGACCAGACCTGCAGGTCTTCCCTGCCCCCAACAGGTCACCACACAGGGGAGTGCAGGCTGAGGGTCACATGCATGTTTTGTGCTTCATGAGGCAGCACCCACCCCAGAAGAATGGGGCCGTCACAGGCATCTCCAGGCATGGGTGACCGTATGTGGAAAGTCTGTGGTTGTGACAGCCTTGCCTTGTGGTAGGTGTACGTGTGATCGGTGGGTGCATCTCTGCTGTGGGTGTGTGTGGGTGAGGGGAGGGCATGCGAGGGGGCTGGGAAGAACAGATACTTGTCCCCCAAACCCACATGAAGCACACTCAACACACAGCCAGGCACTGTCCTACCCACAGCCCTGCACACCTGGCCTCGGCCCTTGGACACACATGACTCGGGAGAGAGGAGGCTCGGGCTGCTGGGGCTCCGGTCCAGCCCCATACCTCCTTTGTTGAATTGTCCCAAGCAAACTAAAATTTGCTCACCTTTCCAAGCCTTAGTTTCTTCCTCTGTAAAGCAGAATGATGCCACCAAGCTTCTTGCAAACATTGAGTGACGGTGCACTTGAAGGTTCTGGCATGCAGGAAGAGCTCAATAAATGTAGTGACTGGAGAATGGGATGAGTGAGAATCACAGTCATGTGCACCCAGGCAAGGACAGTCAAGGGTTTGGTCATAGCTGACTATGTTGCCCCTCTGCCCACTCCCCTCCACCCCTGCCCCATTTCACCCACCCGGTTCCTTGGTGTAGAAGAAGTAGGTTTTGCCTAATCTCACACCCCCAGCTCCATTGCTGGGCTGGAGATGGGGCTGACCTTCTGAGCAGTGTGGACAGGCTTGCCTGCAGATGGGGCAGATACCCTGGGTACTGTAGACAGCTCCAGCTGGAGACGAGGGCAGACACTGGGCAGTATGGACCGCTCTGCCTGGAGAGAGAGGCCACACGGGCAGGAGTTTGGCTGCCTGGGGTGGGGGCACTGTTGATCTCTCAAGTTGTGAGCAGCCTCGGGGGGGCGGGCCCAGGGCGTGGCCGGGGAGGCGGGGCCACGGGGCACACCGAAGCTCCCTCACGAACCCGGAGGGCGGGGCTGCCTGGCTCCAGGCTGCAGGGGGGCAACGGTCCGGGGCCAGTTCGCTTTCAGTATGGACAGAGGCACGGAGGGAGGCAGCGCCCTGACGGACCCCGGGTCAGGGAGCAGTAGGCGGGGTAGGCACCGGCGGCGGGGCGAGGGTGGGGGGATTGGGGAAAGACCAGGGCGCAGTGGGGGTGGTGCTGGAAGGGGTGCGAGAGTGTTGGGTGTCTCTCTAGCTGTAGGGGTGTTCTGAGGGGGCATCAGCCTGTCGGTGGCAAGGAGGAGGGGGAACCCTGTTGCCGTGCAGGGGAGTGGAGGGGCTGGGCCAAGGGGGAACTATAAATAGCTTCTTCCTGCAGCCCAGGGAGAGGGACAGCCAGCTGGAGCTGCCTGAGGCCCTCCCGCTCTACCCTTTGCTGGCCTCCCAGGGGGTCAGGTTTGTCCAGGTCCCCCTCAGGGGTCACACATCAGTTTGGGGAGGCCCAGAAGCTCATTTGGGAAATGTTTCGTATGAAGTGGCTTTAGCCCTTAAACCAGGATTTCTAGGGCACCTACTGTGTGCCTTGTGTGGGTCCTGAGCTGCTCTAAGCACCTACTGTGTGCTCTATCCTGGTCATGAACCTCTCTAGCCCTTACTGTGTGCCTTGGCTGGCAATGAATCAGTCTGAGTGCCTACTGTGTGCCTTGTGCCAAACTGCAATCAGCAAGTGCCGACCACAGTTCACAGGCTGCTTGGTCACATGGCTCCATACCCACAAGCTGGAACCTCACACCGTCTGTGAGCTCTGGGCCCAGGGAGACACTGGGGATGATCCTGGGCTTGAACTGGCTGGACGAAGCTGGAATTCCTGGGAACCTTCCAGTGGCACAGAGGGAAGAGGAGGAGGGAAATAAAGGGGAAAGGAGGCAGTAGAGAGCAGCGGGCTCTGCAGCCTTCCTGTCTGTGTAGGCCTGGGTGCAGGGCTTGCTAGTGTGTGTGCACGTGTGGCTCTGTGTTCATGCTTCTGTGCACTGGCATGTGGGGCTGTGTGGCATTCACTGAGGTCCCTGGGCCTTTATGCTGCAAAGGGTGGCTTGACGGTCTGGCCGGGACTGACCACCAGATACAGGTTTGGGGAAGAGTTTGAGCAGCAACAACTGAGGATCGAGGACTTCAGCCAACCTGTAGCTTGTAGCCTGGGACACTGGAGAGAGGTCTAGTGGTCAGTGCAGAGGGCACCATGGGAGCCAGCCAGGACCAGGCCAGGCAGGTTCATAGAGAAGGGGGGAGACTGAGCAGGACACATTCACACATGAGTGCACGCCGACATCCCAGCACACTTTCCACCCCGTCACTTTGGGATGGCTCCAAGGAAGGAAAAGCCATGAAGGCCAGCTGTTCTCTTGGACATCTACTGATGCTGTAGGAGCAGAAAGCCAAGAGAGCATTTCAATGGAAGGAACAAGCCAGAGCCCAGGGGTAGGGGTAGGAAATGTGGTGATATGGAAGGTGTGGGAGGTGAGGTTTTAAAGGGCTGGGAGTTCATCTCAGTCTGTCCTGCACTGTGGGCTGGCTCTGTGACCCCGGACCCTGCTCTCCTCCCTCAGTTTCCTACCTGAGAAATGGGCGGGGAGACGAGGAGCATTCTTAGAGCAGAGGTAGACTTTGACCTTGGGGAGGGGCCCCAGCAGGCTCCTCCTGCTGGTGACCTGTGGCCTCCCACTGGATGTTGGGACTTGGGAAGGTGTGTCTGGGTCAGCCCAGGGTCAGACTGTTTGGGGAAGAGTGGGAGGTACAGAGTCATTGCTCTTCCTGGGAAGTCAGGCTCAGACTGGGCTTGGGGACAGCTTCCTCGAAATGGCCCTGGCATCCTGCCCTGCCCTACCCCCTACCCCCAGCTTTTGACTAGCATCCCAGGAGGGGTAAGGAGGAGAATGGGCAGGCAGAGGAGGTGCTGGGTGTCTGTGGGTGCTAGAGTATGTAGCTGGGTGCTAGAGTATGTAGCCTTTGCAGTGAATGCTGGGGGTTGGATAGGGTGTGGGCGGGTGGTGACAAGGTCTCTGAGGTCGAGGTGACCCCAGGATGGCCTTGGCAACGGCTCAGAGACAGACCGGAAGATTGGCTGTGCCAGGAACCAATGAGTGGCTTTGGAGAAGTAGGAAGCAGGTGGGTGGTCACAAGGGGCATCAGGAGCCGCATATGAGTGTGTTCAGAGCTGCCCTGGTGTGAGGTGGAAGGAGGTGGGAGGTGGACGCTGCAGAGAGAGGATGAAAGAGGAAGTGCTCAAGTCTGTCTGGGGCAGGGCATTCCTCTGGGGGTAGGCAGCTAAAGCTGGTTTCAGGAAGGATCTAGGTGGGCTTCCACCTCCCCATCCATCTCCTGTGAAGTGGGCAAGACATCTGTATCAGAGTTATCTTAAGGGTCCTTGCCAGGCTCTGAAGTGCTGGGTGGAGACAAGTGGGTGGCAGGGAGGTCAGAGGGAGGGGATGCTGCTCCCCTGATGCACTGGGCGGAGCCTTGTTCTCCATGTCCCTAGCACCTGGCTCCTGGCTAGGGAACACTTTGGGCAGAGAGAACCTGAGAGTGCCATGATCCTGTCGGGGGGTTTTGTGGAGGACATCGCTAGAGGGCAGTGTGACCCAGGTTTGAGCAGTGTCAGTGGGGGTCCCGGGACAGAAAGTGTACAAAACTTTGAGAAACTGGGCTGAGGAGACAAAGGAAAGTGACCCAGGGTTCCTGAACTTCTGGATTTCTCCCTTGACCCCTGCTTCCACTGCATTCTTAGAGACGGGAGGGAGATAAATAATATAAATATCACTGATGTGCTTTAAAATGGATTTCTCAGACACTGACACATTTAATAAATACCAGAATCTTGTAGGTTGATGATGCCTGCATTCTGTTTTCCTGATGGAGAGACAGAGATTCACTTAAAAAATATGTAGATTTACAATTTAAAATTTAATTGGTAGAGATGAAATCCTGGCAGGAGAAGTAAGATACTGCCAGGGAGCTTGGTTAAAAGGTCCTGCTCATGTGTTCCAGGTCGGCCAGAGTTTTAGCCTGAGCTTCCCACTAGCCAAGGTAAAAAGAGGAAACATAATCAATTTTGAGATTTGTCCCGTGTCCCTGTCCATGAGATAAAGAAACTTCCAGCGCGGTTGAGTCGGTCGCTTCAGTGGGCGAGGGAAGAGTCCTGGGGCTTGAGAGAGGGTCGAGAGGGGACCGGACGGACGCAGGGCTGGCGGGCGTGGCAGCTGACAACTGGGATTACGCAGGAGTCACCAGACAGGTCCCGAACAACTGAGACCTGAGGGTCAAGCAGGCCCTGCCCCCGGGCATGCAAATCCCTTCCTCCTAGGGAACCGGAGGTCAAGGGTAGCAGTGAGCAGAACCCGGGTCCCGGGGGGGGGGGGGGGGGAGGGGGCAATCTATGCAGGCGAGGCCGTGGGTGAGGCCAATGCGTATCTGAGTGTACGGTTGGGTGTGCCGGGCTAGAGCCTCTGCACATCCCGGGCTAGAAGCTGTGGGGAGCTGGGCATGCGCGTCCTCGATCCCGGCGTTTCTGGCGAGCCTGCTGGGTCCAAAACCGGCTGGCAGTCGAGTTGGGCATGCGTGGTCGGAGGCCAGCCCTCTTCTGTTGGGGGTAGGGCCTATTTGTTCTGGGGAGGGGCCTGGGAGAGTTGGATTGGCGTCTGCACGGCTCGAGGAGGGGCGGGGCCGAGGGGCGGGGCCTCGAGTGGCCCGAGGTGGCCTGGCTGCTGGGTTGCGGTCCGCGCAGTCCGACTCATCCCATCCCGGGTATGGCGTCCCCACGGGAATTGACTCAGAACCCCTTGAAGAAGATCTGGATGCCCTACAGCAATGGGCGACCCGCTCTGCACGCCTGCCAGCGCGGTGGTGAGGCGGGGTCCTTGGGGAAGGGGAGGGCGGCGCATCGGGATGCGTGGATAGGGCGGCCTGGGCAGTGGTCTGCCATGGAGAGGGGGACAAGGACAGGTGGGAAACCGGGGACAGATGGGGCTGCCGTGACTGGTGGTAGAGGAGCAGGAACAGGCCGGGAGCCGGGCACAGGTGTGGCAGAGCAGGGGGAAGAGACATGTATATGGCCGCGTCTACGCTCGCTAGGGGCTAGGTCTGGCCGCCATCACCTCTGGCAGGTACTCACTAGGTCAGGGCAGGGGAGGATTCGGAGCTTCGTCCTGCCCTCTCTGCAGGCCAGAGAGTGTAGACCGGTTCTGAGCTGTGTTGGCCTTATGGAAATCATTTGGCCTCTCTGAGCCCAGAAGTTTCAAACGCCCAAGGGTGGGCCATTCCTCCAGTGGGAGGAAGGGTGCTCCTTGGACTTAACTACCCACTTCTGGGCCTAACACTGAGCTTTGAGAGGAATTTCAGGGAAGTGCAGTTGTGTTGAGGATGGAGAAGGTGAGAACACTGTCCCATATGGACCTGTCTTTGTGTTCATGGCTGTATATGCATCCAGATGGGGTTGTGGGCGAATGGTAGGGTTGGAAGAGAAAACATCCAGGAGACATGCTGAAATCCGTGGAATTGTTAATGAATTGTTATGGCGGGGCCTGCCTTTCCTGGGATCCCGGTGTTGAATCCACTTTACTTGACTTTCTATTTGTCCTTACATGAGTCTGCAACCGCTTATTGCCAAGAAAAACAAAGGCTGGTTTTTTGTTTTTTTTTTTTTTTTAGGAGTAACCGAAACATTATAATGAATTTGCAAATTGGCAAGGACCTCAGAGAACATCTAGTCCAACTCGTGGTACAGATATAGAAAAGGAGATCAGGAGATTGTGTGTTGTGCTAGGATCTCCTTGTACACCTTGATGTCTGCTTGGGCATAATAAGGGAGGGAGAGTGCCCCGTCCTTGTTTTGCTTTGGGCCAGCCTGGGGGCTTTTTGACCAAGATGTGAGTCCTGTAGGTGGGCTGTGTGTATCTCTTACTGTACTGGGTCCTGGTAGGGGGTGGTCATGGTTTTGACCAGACATTCTGGTGGGTCATGGCTCTAATCATGATGTAGGTCCTGGTAGGAGGCTGAGGTGGTGGTCAGTCTCTTAGCCCGGGGGCCATGGCTTTCCAGTCAGTACTCAGTCTGACTGGCTATGGCTCAGTACTGAGTCTATGGCTACACCCTAGACATCCCTTCTTCCAGACTTTTCTGGAGGGACCGAGGCCAAGGCCTCTTGCTCTTGTGCTTCTAGCCAGTCTGCATTAGGCTGTATTGTCCTAACAAGGGGGTGGCTGCTGTTACTACATAAAGGCGAAGGAGTCACAACCTGGGCTTTTGGAGGCAGGAACACTCCAGCCACATGGTAGCTCAGCTGTGTGACCTTGGGCACAGAGCTGACTCTCTCGGCCATGGGTTCCTCATCTGTGGGATGGAGGCAGCCATCTCCCTACTCCCAGAAGCTGCCAGGGGCCCCCTCAAGAGGAGGCGCTTGATAAGAGGCAGCAGGTGGCTCTGCCATTTCATCACCACTTTGCTTCTCTGTGTGTCAGAGTCAGGAATTGAAGCATCAGCCCTGAGCCAGCCCCCATTCCAGGTGGCAAAGATGCTGCGACCCGTTGGGGAGGGGTCTGTGTTTCTCCACACTCCAAGTATGCGATGAAAATGTGGCTCTGGTCTGAGCAGAGGAACTTGTGCCATGGCACTGTCTCAGGGTGTTGCAGCGGGTGGGATTCTGGACTGTCCCAGAACAGGAGAGCTTCCTGGAGGAGGAGGCACCCAAGAAGCCAAAGATGAGACCTGCAGATTGTGTGGTGGTTTGGTCCCCAAGCAAGGGTCCCTGAGTTCACAGCAGGGAGTAAGCCAGGAGGGAACATGGAACCTGTCTGGGCAGCACCTCCAGTCCCTAGAGACTGTTCATGCGGCATTGTACCCTCTACATGGTGGACTTATAACTTGATGGAAGACCACAGGAGGCCCCCCTCTGAGGGAGGGGGATGGGTAGAAATTGACTTGATCACAGGGCTTTGTGGAGAAGAGGATATAGGGCCTACGGCTGATCTGTGCTGTGTAGTGGGTTGGCTTTGGTGTATAGTCCCTGGCTCCTGAGGGCACCACAGGCTGGTTGGCTGTGCTTCCTCCACCCCCACTCTCCATTAGCAATTCTTCTTCTTTCGGTAAAATTCAGAGCTACACATGAAGGCCTGGAAGTTGTTACCTTCTTCAGCATTGACCCCTCAGCTCAGACTTGGAGGAGTTCTGGGGGCAGGTGGGGCAGGGGATGAAGAAAGGAATCAAAACATGGCAGAAAGGACAGTACTTTTGATAGCTTTTATTTTATTTTATTTTATTTTATTTTATTTTATTTTATTTTATTTTTTAAGAGAGAGCACGAGCGTGCACACATAAGTGGGGAAGGGGCAGAGAGGCGTGCCCAGCATGGAGCCTGATTGGGGGGAGGGGGGCTCAATCTCATGGACTGTGAGATCATGACCTGAGCTTAAATCAAGAGTTGGATGCTTAACTGACTGAGCTACCCAAGTGCCCCTATGATAGCTTTTATTAACAAAAAGGTAACAAGACTTTTCTTTTTTTTTTAACGTTTATTTATTTTTTATTTTTATTTTTATTTTTTTTAACATTTATTTATTTTTGAGACAGAGAGAGACAGAGCATGAACAGGGGAGGGTCAGAGAGAGAGGGAGACACAGAATCCAAAACAGGCTCCAGGCTCTGAGCTGTCAGCACAGAGCCCGACGCGGGGCTCGAACCCACGGACCGCGAGATCATGACCTGAGCCGAAGTCGGACGCTTAATCGACTGAGCCACCCAGGCGCCCCAATGTTTATTTATTTTTGAGGGAGAGAGACAGAGTATATGCGGGGGAAGGGGCAGAGAGAGGGAGACACAGAATCTGAAGCAGGCTGCAGGCTCTGAGCTGTCAGCACAGAGCCAGACATGGGGCTCGAGCTCACAAACCATGAGATCATGACCTGAGCCTAAGTCGGACGCTGAACTGACTGAGCCACCCAGGTACCCCAGGTAGCAAGACTTCTGGGCTAAGGACAGGATTGGTGCATGCACGGGACAATAGGAAAGATGACTTTCTGTCCCCTCTGAACAGGACAGTGATGCCAGGCTGCTTTATTTTAAAGAGTACTCCCTTCCCCAGCCTGCCTCAAGGAAGTAGGAGCACGTGCAGTTCAGGAATCAGTTCTGGAACCCACTCAGGACTTGTGGCTGCCCCTGAGGTGACACCGCCAGAAAGTCATCCCTGTGTTGCACTAGGCTTATGTCGGGCCTCTTGACTCCTGGGGCTCCTAAGGCCTTAAGCAAATTTATAGGAAAAGAAATCAGCGAGGTAAGTCGAATCGACATGTCTGCAGATTTCCCTCTGCACCCGCCTCGTGTTCTAAACGGTGCGTTCTGTTGTCTGGTTGCTCGGGACTGAGGTTCTTGAGGGCCCAGAGCTGCAGGTCCAGCTGTGCACCCAGCTCACCTGGCGCATATGCTCTCTGTTCAGGCGCGGTGGTGGTGGTGGGTTCCCTCTTGTGGGCCTCAGTTTGCAGATTCTCTACTGCTAGCACTTGCTTATGTTTTGCTGTTGTAAACAGAGCTATTGTGAATACACTTGTACTTTGATCTTTCTTTGGGTCATTTCCTTGGGAGCTTATCTTGAGGAACAGAGATGGTAGGTAATTTATTGCTCTTATTCTGCACCCAGCCCTGGTTTACTGCCCTGCCTGCCCACCATGGCTGTGCATGGGGCCAGGGGATGCTGTTACCAAACACTGGGAGAGGAGGCCGGGAGTTTCTCTGGGATGGGAGATGTGAAGACGGACCCTGAGGTGGTGGGAGAGCCCTTCAGGGAGCAATGGGAAGGAGTGGAGCAGGCTGGCTGCAGGTTTCCCCCATAGTTAGTAGCTGATTCACTGCTCTTTGGTTGCTTGAGAGCCTGGCCAGCAATTGTGCAAACAGCACAGGCCATCGTGTCGCTGGGCCTCAGGATGCAGGGTCTTGCTTAACTTGCTTTTCTCTCTCCTTAGCCAATGCTGAGGTTTTTCTGCAAGCTCACTCTTGCTCACTGTCATCCTGTGTTCCATGGGATCCTCTCCTTCTCTCCCCTGAGGCTCACAGTTTGGGTCACATTTGCCCAACGGTCATGTGCAGGAGCGATGGAGCCCCGACTGGCAAGCAAAGCCCTTTACTTCTCTGCAGGGCCTGCCTGGAGACAGACAGGTGCTTCTGTGCCCTAAGTCTGAAGGGCAGTCTGTGCTAAGGTGCACTTGTGTCCTTAGCCGGTGTGCTGCCAGGGCTGGGCAGAGGGCACAGGTTCCCAGACATGCTCTGGCTTTCACATGGAATAGTGCTAGACCTCACTGAGGGATTGTCATCCCATTTTACAGGTGAGGACACCAAGCCTCAGAGTTGCCAGTAATTGTCAGAGTCAGTATAGGAACCCAGACCTGTCTGACTCCTGACCCCTAGACAGGGCTGCCCCTAGGGCCTCTGCACTCCAGCTCCAGTGGGGGAGACAGCTTGAGGGGTGGGGCCCAGTGATCTGTCCAAGGACTACCAGGTGAAGGCACTTGCAGAGCCTGGGGCAGTGACAGGTCCCCACACGGGCCCTCTGTCTGTCTGCTGTGGTTTCACATGGCCCAGGTGCTGAGGACAATGAAAGGAAAGCTTCCTCAGGTTTCTGAGGTGAGGCTACACTGAAAGCTGAGACGGGTCACGTGAGGCTGGCGGTTCTGCTGTCTTGGTGTCTGTCCTAGTGGACCAGGGTTTGGGGGTGCTGTGTCCAGACCTGTCCCCGCCTCCAGCCTTGGCAACTTCTCTGGCTGCCACACTGACCCGGTGACACGTGGGATGGTGGGGGGTGGGCTATCGGAGGGTCAGTCCTTGTGGACATTGGTCTCAGCCCCTCATGGCTCTCACCCCAGGGGATTTCGAGAAGCCGCCCCTCCCCCCAGCCTGCGCCCATAATTTTTGAGCATCAGTCCTGTGCCAGACCCCATGGTCCTGAATGGCTCAGATACTGCAAGGCTGCTCTTGTTTCAAGTGATCAAATGCAGGGGGCGGACTCGTGGGTGAGGTGACCAGGACTGAGGGAGAGAGAGGGTGCCAAGGCAGTGCAGAGGTGTCTTGGAGGAAGGGTTCACTGAAGAAGCAGCTTTTGAGCTGGGCTTTGTACGATGAGGCAGGCAGGAAGGGTAAGCAGTGGGAATGGGCTAGTGGGAATGCTGAGTGACTGCTAGGCTGGGGTGCGGATTCCTGGGTGACAGGTGGCGCGTTGAATACCCTCTGGGCTTTGGCTCTGTCCTGCATGTTCATTCAGGGGTGTGGCACATCCAGCTTTATATCCACAGTGCACATCTGGATCAGGGGCTGGTGAGATTCTGCTGTATCCACTGGAGCCCAGACAGGCCTGGGCAGTGGGGCCATGCCAGTGGTGGCTCGAGACCAGGATATGAGGCCAGAAGGCCTGGAGGGCACATCTGAAGTCCTGTGCCAGGAGCAGAGGGAGGGGCACACTGGGAGGGGTCCCAGCTCTTGTCTGACACCAGCTCCTTGCCTTTCAGTTTGCATGACCAACTGCCCAACGCTCATTGTCATGGTAGGCCTGCCCGCCAGGGGCAAGACCTACATCTCCAAGAAGCTGACTCGCTACCTGAACTGGATTGGCGTGCCAACGCGAGGTGAGACTTGGCCTCGGCTTCCAAGGGGGCCTTGGGGCTTTGTGAGGGGGAGGGGAGAGGAGGAGAGAAGGCGGGTCTGGAATGTGTCAAGGGCAAGAGCTGGGGCTGCTGCTGTGTGAAAGATGAACCTTTCTTTCCCCCAGAATTCAACGTTGGCCAGTACCGCCGGGACATGGTCAAGACATACAAGTCTTTTGAGTTTTTCCTTCCAGACAACGAAGAGGGCCTGAAAATCAGGAAGTGAGTGTATGTATGTGTGTGTGATGTGTATGTGTGATTGTGTGTGTTTATGGAGAAGGCCCTGGAGCCCAGGTGCTGATCATGACTAAACTGCTCCTGAGCCCTGGCCTTGCCCTGCCCCCACTCGGCTGTGATAGGGCTGGTCTCCTGACCATCTCAGGATGTGGTGGAGCTGGGGATGTGTTGGATTTTGGAACAGTGGGAGAGGGTGTGTGGCCTCTTGGTAGTTGGCCCTGCCCTGGGGTTCGTGAACTCTTAGTAAGGACATCCTGTGGGAGGGGAAGAGGGGGCTTCAGGGAGATGCAAGGGGCTTAGCCAGGGCCAGTCAAGGGCTGGCTGCATAGAAGCCTCTCAGCTTGCTTACCCCAGGCCTTCCATGGGGATGACCTCTAGTAGGGAGGGAGGCCCGAGTAGGTGCAGGGACACAGGCCTCAGGGATGGGGCAGAGTGGGAGCGGGACTACCTCCAGGCAGCTTCTCACAAAGCCAGAAGGATCAGCCCAGAACCGTGGCCTTCCTTCCCTTGCCCCAGAATAAACTGTATACTTGGAGGATGTTTGGCATGTGCTTGGCATGTTCTTGGCATGTGTAGGGTAGGCCGTGGCTTTGCTTTCATGTGGCTCAAACTTCACACTCTTGCTCTTATTCACGAGATGGGAATTTGCATGTGACACTCAGACTTGAACCGAGAACACCAGCTGGTGGTCTGAGGAGCTATGCTGCATTCTTTTCGGCAGATGTCAGCTGAGGGTTCAAGAAGCTTCCTTGCCCTTGCTCTGGACCCAGCCATTGTGGTAGGGCATTTAGCAGAGGTCTGCCCAGCTGTAGTGACCTCTCCAAATCAAGTACCGGTCCAGGCCAGAAGCTACTGAGTTGTTGCCCAGGCCTGGATTCTAGGCTGCCTGCTCTGTCTCTGGCCACCAGGGGGCAAGCGCTCTTCGCTGTGGCGCTTGGCCCCTCCCCAGGGTTTGCTCTTGGGCCAGTGGGGCTGGGCCAGGCTGCTGCACCAAGAAGGTGGGGGAATCTGACATTTCAGGCCTGTGGCCGAATTGTGCGTCAAACATGAGACTGGACCCTTTGGTGAGCCTGACAATAGGGAGGGGAGTGATATTTGAACTCCTGCTGTGTGTTGGGTGCATGCTGCCCATTATCACCGCCCCTTCCCATTTTACAGATGAGGAAACTGAGGCTCAGGTGTCTCATATAAGATAACAAGTTACTTCAAAGAGCCCAGACTTGAATCTAAGCCCATATACCACTAAAAACTGTTGTGTCCATCTTCTAGTATTACCCAATTAGTAGGTCAGAGATCGTATCAAATGCAGATTCTACAGCATCCTCAAGCCGTGGGCACTGACTAGCTTGCCTGATCTTTCCTTCAGTGGGTGCTGGCACCTTACTCTCCCAGATGTGGAGACCAGGTCTGAAAGTGATGGTATTTTAGGATCACGCAGGGTTTGAATTTGAAGCCAGGCCTGTCTGAATCCAAAATATTTGTGGGAACAGTAAGAGAGCTGGCACTCCTAGGGCTCACCGGTAATTCTGCTCAGGCTGCCAGTCGAAGGTAGGCGTATTGAGATTAACTGAGATGGGGAAACCCAGCCTCGGAGTGGTTGGGGAGCTAGTCCAGAGTCACCCAGCTGGAACAGAGGCCCCAGCGGTAGCAGCTGGGGGCAGGTTCACATGGGCCTCTCTGCAGGCACACCCTCTGCCTATTCCTAGAAACCCTCCCTTCTGGATCTAAAGCCTGGGTCTGTGCTACAGGACCATTTCCCAATAACCAGCCCGAACGTCCCACAGCTAACTGGCAAAATAGAAGAATCAGACTTTTTAAAGTGGGAAGCCTGAGAAGAGAAGACTGTATTTCCCAGAGGCCTAGGTTCTTGTATATCATCGAGATCCCTGGAGCTCTACAGCATTGATGTCTGTCCCTAACACTGGGCACAGTGGTCTCCTACTACACACGAGCCCATATGGCGGCCGTGGGCGCATGCACATTTGTCTGACAATTCAGTTCAGTTCTTTTTTTTTTTTTTTAATTTTTTTAATGTTTTTATTTATTTTTGAGAGAGAGAGAGAGAGGGAGACACAGAATCCAAAGACAGGCACGAGGCTCCAAGCTGTCGGCACAGAGCCCAATGTGGGGTTCAAACTCGTGAACCATGAGATCACGACCTGAGCCAAAGTCGGACGCTCAACTGACTGAGCCACCCAGGCGCCCCAATTCAGTTCAGTTCTAACACTATCTATCTGGAGTTAGCATCAGTCTGCATAGGTTAAGGGCTCAGTCCCACAGACTGTCCCCACTTTACACTCACACCCCCATCCTCTCAGGCTCCCAGGCCGTTCCTCCCACATTTCCACTGGAGTCCTGAGATGTACGTGGTGCTGCCTTAGCCAGAGCAGCCCACAGATCTCAGCCCAGAGCATGGTGCTGAATGCAGGTGGCCAGAAATGGCTCCGGCAACGCCAACTTCCCAGACTCTCAGAATTCAGGTTTTTGGGCGTGCAAAAGCTTTTTGAAGTGTTAACTAAAAGACCCACTGGGGCACAGAAAGGTCACCAGGAGGCATAGGAACAGAGCTCCTCCCAGTGACCTGGACTCGGCTCTGCCACCAGTTTCCCCATGACCCCAGCAGGCTCTCTCCTGCTCCGCTTGGCCCGTGCCTCCATGCACGGGCACAGTGGCCTGGCCCGGTGGAGGCCCTGACAGCACAGCCCTTTGATGCACTGGGGGTTTACGTGCAAAATCAGAAGATCAAACAAATGGAAGAAGATCTAATTTTATTCTTACGTCAGACAAGATAAAAAGAAAGAAAGAAAAAGAGGAAGAAGGAAAGAAAGAAAGAAAGAAAGAAAGAAAGAAAGAAAGAAAGAAAGAAAAAGAAAGATCAAAATGATTTATCTAGCTGCAGACCTTGTGGGAGAAACGGATAAAATTAGGAAGATCCTTATATATAGCAGTATATTTAGCCGCAGTAAACCAAGAGGCTGAGATGTTCTGAAGGCAGTATAACCAATGGTCAGTCATGGGGAAAGTTTCACCTTCCACAGGGCCAGTGGACATGGTGCAAGAGGCAGAGACACAGCGTCCTCCTCCAGGAAGGGTAGTATCACGTGTTTTCTCTCCCAGGAAAGAAAATTGAATATTAAACGTAATGTTGCCCTGGGGACCAGCGATAGTGTCTTTTGTCTCCCCACCGCCAGCCCCCAATAGTCACATACGAGGAAATGTCTGGTTTTGAAAGTGCTTATTTTGATATCAGGGGAAATGCATGACACTTGGAAGTCATGCATATGGCAAAATGGCAGCCTGGATTTGCGCACAATGAGATGAGAAGAGAAAGCACAGAAAAGTGGTATTTTAAAAACTATTCCCAGTGGCCAGGAACACGTAGCCTTTCACTTATAGGAGCAGAGTTCACAAAAGCGCTGAAAATTACCCGAAGGAAAGAGAAATCTTGAGAAGAGAAGGGACCCCAGGGACTGTGCCCTCTCTGGTCTGGGGTAGAACATATCCCTGACCTGTTGCCCTCCTGCAGCCAGGGTCGGGTGCTGGGCTGACCCTGTGTTTTTTCTTCTGAAGGCAGTGTGCCCTGGCGGCCCTCCGTGATGTCCGGCGGTTCCTTAGTGAGGAGGGGGGACATGTGGCGGTGAGTGTAACACCCTGGTGACTTCTGCAAGTGACATTTGGGAGCCTATATACATCTAGCCCTTTGCTCATCAGGAATCCAGAAGGGAAGTCAGGGTGTGTGTGGCCCCAGCTGCCCCTGGGCTCCAGCCCTTGGGCGGAAATCTACAGCCACCATGTAAGAGGAAGCTAGAGGCTGGTTGTGTGCTGGGAATTTCCCTCTGGGCTTGTGGTTGCATTTGATCCTGTAGGACTTCCTTCTGAATACTCACATTATTGGCCACCACATGTGGTAGGTCATGTTACCAAGTCTTTAGCAAATGTGATTTCTCCTGGGGTGGGGAGAATCCTGGCCCGTATTTAGTGGCTGTTCTGGGAGCCAGCCAAATCCTGGGTAATGGAATTCCCCTGTGTGTTGGCCCCTCCTGTCAGGTGGATGGGTGGGACACAGTTGAGCAAGGGTGTCTGTTGGAAAGGGCCCTACCCTAACCCTATGCAGTCAAACACAGGGGCTGCTTTTTCCTTCCCTTTTCCTCTCGGAGACGTGCCTCCCACAGCTCTTCATCCTCCAGCTCCATCTGGATCAGTTGCCTTCTCAGTCTGTGGTACCCTGGGAATTCCCTTCTGACTCCCGAGTAGAAGGCCCTGCTCTCGGACCCTGTGTCTTCTTTTTCCTTGTTTACTGACTTGTTTTGTTGGAGCACATCCTCCAGTAGCTTCCTGAGAAAGGTACTTAGGAAGTACATCACATGAGACCTTGCATGTCTGGTAATGTCTTGTTTTATCCTTATAGTTGATGGTTGGGTGTAGGTGGGAGGTATTTTTCCTTTAGAATTTCCACAACATTGCTCTGTTGTGTTATGGCTTCTAGAATGGCTGTGGAAAAGTGAGATGGCATTCTGATTTGTTGATCTTCCTAACAGTTTCATCTCTTGGAGGGAAGTGGAGATGCTCATGGCCTTTTCTCTGGGGAGAACTTTAGGGCCTTGCCGTGGGTCCTCTCCTCCACGCTGGGTCCTGGGGTGACTTTTCCAATGGGAAACTCTTCTTTAACAGATCAAGAAATTGTTGTCTATTAATTACTTTGATAAACCACTCGACCACTTTCTGACAGTGATTTGCCATTCCACTCCCATTTCCTGAGCTGTTTTTTCTAGAACTCCTGGTGGCTTCATGCTAGGCTTGGGCCCTAATTTTATCTTTTTTCTCCTTATTTTCTATGTCTGTCATTTTTGTTCTATTTTCAGGGAGACTTTCTCAACAAGCACTTTACCTTATGAGCATTGGGTTGAATTTAAAAAAAGTCATATGATCATATTTTAATTTCTAAATTCTAAATTTCTTATTCTCCTAGTGTTCCAGTTTTTTATAACTCTGTCTTGTGGTTACTATAATATTTTGTATCTCTCTTTAAATAACAATTGTAAGTGTTCTTACATTCCTTTATATTCTATGCCCTGTCTTCTTTTGCTGAAAGTTCTTTTTATTCTTTTTTTATCTAGTCTGTTTTTCATGTTAGAGGTTTTGCTGGAGCATCCAGTGAGCCCTGATTGAATGCCCTTTTAAAAAAAGTCCTGCTCTAGGGCGCCTGGGTGGTTCAGTCAGTTAAGCATCCGACTTCGGCTCAGGTCCTGATCTCACAGTTCATGAGTTTGAGCCCTGCATCAGGTTCTGTGCTGACAGCTCAGAGCCTGGAGCCTGCTTCGGATTCTGTGTCTCCCTCTCTCTCTGCCCCTCCCCTGCTCATGCTCTGTCTCTCTCTTTCAAAAATAAATAAATATTAAAAAAAAAAATTTTTTTTTAAGTCCTGCTCTAAAAGCTGCTTGGACATGCATATAAGTGGGTTACCCCTGAGGGTGTGTGGACAGGCCCCAGGCAGTTCATAAGGAGTTCCAGGTGGGTCAGCCTGGCTGGATGTGGTGGGCAGAAGGCCTAGGGCTCCACCTGGTCTTTTCTGCACCACCAGGCAGTCCTCCCTCTTCCTCTGCACACATGTCTCTTTTCTCAGAGACACCTGTGTCCCGATTCCGACTATCCTGGTTCTGTACAAGTGGGTGTGCTCTGGTGGGTGAGGGCTTGTATTTGGTTTTCTCCATTTCTTGTGAGTCATTCACCCAAATTTTGTTAACATCTCCTCTCCTGTTCTCTTTACTCTTATTTTCCCCTTTTAGTAGAGTCTGAGAATGGCACGGAAATAAACAGGGGTTCAGCTCTCCATGTGTAACTGGTTTTACAGGAAGCATGAACTGAGTCAAGCGTAAACTGAGTGCCTGCTGCATGCAGGGCAGTGCTGAGTGTGTCCTTTGTGCCAAGGGTTTGCTGCCCTGCCAGGAGCAGAGCCACCCACTCCTTCCAGCTTCCTTGAGGTGTGTTCCTCAAGGAAGGGGAGTACCAACCCAGCCCTTGCAGGTCTAAAGAACACCGGCCAGGAGGGTGGCCTGGGCAACAGAAGGTCCCTGTGAGAAATCCGGTCCCCGTACTGCAGCTGTTGGCTGACTTCCCCTCTTCTCCAGGCCAGAGACTGAGTTAACCCTAGTTTGGTCCTAGGTTTTTGATGCAACGAATACCACCCGAGAACGGAGAGCGACCATCTTTAATTTTGGGGAACAGAATGGCTACAAGGTGAGGCCTCTTTGGTTTACCTTCTTGGTTGGGCTGTGGCATATTCGGACCCTCTGGAGCCCCTTTCATAGCCTGGTGACATGTGCTGGGAATCAGGCAGGTGGGTTCCAGAGTCGATTTGGGATAGAAGCGTTGCTATTTTCTTTCCACCTGGAATTTTCTGTTTGGGGAGGTGGGTGTCTTGATGGGAGAGTCCTGGATAGGGTGGCATCTTCTTTGGTCTGGGGCTTCTTGACCCTTCCCTCAAATGCAGAAATCCCTTGGGTCAGCGTGGCCCTCAGTGGGGTGGGGGCTCCCTGGAGCCAGGCCCAGGGCCCTGAGAGTGTCTGGTTCCTTTTCTCCTGCCCGCCCTGGTCCTTGCTGCAGACCTTTTTTGTGGAGTCCATCTGTGTGGATCCTGAGGTCATAGCCGCTAACATTGTGGTGAGTAGTGTATCTGACCTTGTGGGGCAATAGTACAACTGAGGTAGCATGGGACAGTGAGGTCCTCTCCAGGTCTGGGCTGGTGCCTGGGCCAGCCTTAATTTGGTCTTCTTGAACACTGGGGGTGGGGTGATCATAGATGCCCAAGGACCACTTGTGTGGAGGGCCATGTAGCTGGGGGCATTCATTCTTGCTCCCTCCTCTTCCCTTCCCTTCCCCTCCCTTTCCCCCTCATAATTCCCTCGACAGTGGGAGAGGAGCTTCAGCCTCTGGAGGTAGAGAGTGTGGTAGGAGGTGGTTATATCTGGAAAGAGAAAGAGATTTGCTCTCTCTCCTACCCCCTGTTTTACAAGGAATGAATATCTGGGGTTGGGAGGATGGTTCAGATGGCCTCACCTCCCCCAGTGCCACAAAAATGAGGGACTCTGATCTTAGGGTGCCCACTAATACTCTGTGGCACTGGTGTGGGAACTAAGACCAGGAACTGTTGAGCTCTTCCTAACGGGACCAGTCTTCTGGGATTGGCCTCCAGCCTCATGCCCGAAGCCTTGGCCTTGGCCTCTGGCCCTGCCTCCCCCTTCCCCCTGCCCAGCATTCTCCTTGGTCTCTGGCCCTGCCTGGCCTCCAGCCCTGATGTGATGTCTGTGCTTGGTCCGGCAGCAAGTGAAACTCGGCAGCCCCGATTATGTGAACCATGATAGTGATAAGGCCACGGAGGATTTCATGAGGCGCATTGAATGCTATGAGAATTCATATGAGTCATTGGATGAGGACCTGGACAGGTGAGTGAGGAGAGCACTATGTCCTGCAGCTATGATGGGTGGGTGGTGGGGATCCCCCTGAGCTGCCTCCTTGTGACTCCCTGTGGTGGTGGCTGATGGGCCACTCCAACAGGCAGAGATGGTCTGGCCTTGTTTCTTTCCTTCAGGCAGAAATTGAGGACCAGAAGTGACTTGCAGAACCCTATTACCTTATTGGAGCTCTGCAAGTCAGAATTTTCTGTTATTCCTTACAGTTCTTGATCTCAGGATTGTAAGTTCAAGCCCTGTGGTGGGTGTAGAGCTTACTTTAAAAAAAGAAAGAAGGAAAGAAAGAAAAGGAAGGAAGGAAGAAAAGAAGGAAGAAAAGAATTTTTGCTATTCTGTTATAAAATCAAGCCTGATTTCTGTGCAGCGGATCTTTCTGCCAGGCATTTGCAAACATTACATGCTGCCCTTTAAGTGCGCGGTCTGCATTTTGAGCAGGCAGGAAGGAGTGCCCAGATGCTGCCTACAAACAGCTGGCAGTGACCCGTGCTGATTAATTCCACTGCCTCTTTCTGGAATGGCAGACCCAGCAGGCACTAGGAATTAGTGTCAGGTGGGGAGGGGCCTTTAGGCCCACAAGGGGCATTCAGCTGAGGCTCTTACAGTAGCAAACTTTTTCTGTAAAGAGTCAGGTAGCAAATATTTTAGGCTTTGGGGGCATACAGTCTCTGTTGAGCTATTTAACTCTGCCATTGTGGTGCAAAGGAAACAGACAATGTGTCAATAAATGGGTGTGGTCCAATAAAACTTTATGTACAAAAACAGGTCGTAGGCTGAATTTGACTTATTGGCCATAGTTCATCGGTTTCTGTATAACAGCAAAAGTGGGGGCGGTGGTTAAGTAAGTGACAGTGTGGCCCCTTGGTAAAGTGTTGTATAGTCACAGATCATACCGACAATGCATGGGAAGGTGTCAGTTATGTAGCATTAAGTGAAAGACTGGAATCTAAACTTGGGCGTGGGTCACTTATAATGACATGAGAACATCCGATGTATTCGAACTAAGGAGAACAAGCCACTGTAAGAGGGATGGTTTCTAGGGTTCTTTGCAGAGCACTGGCTGAGTCTCCTTGGCCAGCCGAAGGCAGTTGCACTAAACAACACTCATTGCCTGGGCCCCCTCTGTGGTTTTTCGTGTTTCTCCAGTCACTCCAGCTCCGCGGTTTTCCTCATGGTTCTGTGATGTGACCGTGCGAGACGCTTAACTGGAGCAGCTCCTGTTGGACTCCTCAGTTAACGTGCTGCTGTTTTTTGGTTTTTCAATTTATTTTTTTTGACATGTATTTATTTTTGAGAGAGAGACAGAGCACAAATGGGGGAGGGGCAGAGAGAGAGGGAGACAGAGAATCCAAAGCGGGGTCTAGGCTCTGAGCTGTCAGCACAGAGCCCGACGCGGGGCTGGAACTCATGAACCGTGAGATCATGGCCTGAGCCGAAGGCGGACGCTTAAGCGACTGCGTTGCTGCTATTTTTATTGGTGTCCATGTAACAACCCTAAACCTAAAGCCAGGCTTCCAGGCCAGACGGTGAGAGCTCAGATGAGAGCATGCAGGGAGCTCCTGGGCCAGTCCAGAGCACAATGCCTGAGAAACCCCACCTTTCCTCCTGATTCCTCCCCAACACCCAGCAAACATCAGCAGAGAATGTTCTCCCAGCTGCAGCGCTTCCCAGCCAGAACGAGGGAAGTGGCTGAGCTGGGTTTCAACGGGAGGGCTCACTGGGGGAGGGAACGACAGGTCCAGGGGTGGCTGGCCAGGGGAGTGGAGGAGGAGTGCTTGCCAGCTTCTTTCAGGTCAGTCCTGGAAAAAACTGTCTCTTATTCACCTTACAGACTGTGCGTTGAGAGCTCAGAGGTAGGCAAGCGGGGTCCGGGGGACACAGAGCAGTGGCGAGAGTCACAATGTGTATGACTGACCCTGTGCTTTGGATGTCACCTTTTGGAAACACGACAAGTGTTGAGCACCTCTCACAGGGTTTGTCTGGATGTCACACGTGTTGTGTTGCTCCCTCCTCACCCCCATCACTTACACACCAGCTGACAGTCCTGTGTGTTGTAACCTGAAGCCTCGTGGTCAGGAAGGCACCACTCTGCGGCCAGTTCCTGTGGCTGGCGGGATGGACCCTCAAGGGCCCTAGTAGCACTCACAGGGCTCTCTCTACCTTCTCTCTGGAAAGGGATCTGTCCTACATCAAGATCATGGACGTGGGACAGAGCTACGTGGTGAACCGTGTGGCTGACCACATCCAGAGCCGTATTGTATATTACCTCATGAACATCCATGTGACCCCCCGCTCCATCTACCTCTGCCGACATGGGGAGAGTGAGCTCAACCTCAAGGGCCGGATTGGCGGGGACCCAGGACTGTCCCCTCGGGGCAGGGAGGTCAGTGTGTGTGGGGGGGGAGGGGCGGGTGGGTGGGTGTGTACATGCTCACATATTAGGGTGGTGGTGCTCCAGCTCTTGTAGCTAATGTGTCATCAAGGTGGATGACCTTCATTCAGTCTGGAATGTTCCTGTCATTTAGGGAAAGTCACCAAGCACCAAGCTTGGATTTCTGGCTTCCGTGCAAGTTGTCACCAGCTGAGCCCCTTTCTCTGGAGAGGCATGCCATTTTGGGAGTGATCCAAATCCCTACAGTGCAGCTGATGGCTGCACCACAGTCTAGGGGAGATATTGAGGCCACAGTTGGGGGTTATAAGGACTAGGACACGTGGTCAGGAGGTGGGCAATGGCAGGGGACGTAATGATCCACAATGGGAACTACACAGAGGGTTCTGGAAAGAATGCCTAAGAACAGCACTTAAGGACATGGGTATTCTTAAGAGATTAGTTCTCTGTGTTCTTGGAGGCTGGGCACAATGCCATGTGCCCTGTGGCTTCATGGTCCTTGGAGGGCAGCCTGGAATCTGTGAGTCTGAATTTGCTTATGATGCATTTCAGTTTGCCAAGAGTCTGGCCCAGTTCATCAGTGATCAGAACATCAAGGACTTGAAGGTCTGGACGAGCCAGATGAAGAGGACAATCCAGACAGCTGAGGCCCTGGGTGTGCCTTATGAACAGTGGAAGGTCCTCAACGAGATTGATGCGGTAATCCCCATCTCTCTCTTCCGTTGCCCGGGTCTCCTGGGCATGGCTGCGCTCAGCCAGGGTGACAGTGTTGAGGGTCAGGGAGAGCTTTCTCCTTAACTTTTCTTCATTTCTTAGTGTTTTGATTTCTCCCTCCCTCCCTCTTTCCTTCCTTCCCTTTTTTTCAATTTAACTATCTAGACCAACTAGGATTTATTTTGATGTTCTAACATAGGCCTTAAATCTGATTTTTCCCCAGTTAACTCACTTACCTGTAACCATCTGTTTATCCTTGTCCTGTTGATTTATTTCACCTACTTTTACATTAGGTATGATTTACCTATCTGTTCACGTACCAATAGCACACTATTTTAATTATGACAGTTTTTACTAGGTTTCTTGGCCATTTGAATATCTTTTGTGAGGTCTTCTGCTCTTTTTCTCCCCATATAGGATTGTCTGCCTTTTTCTTATTAACTTTTAGGAGTTCTTCATGTATTTTGGATACAGAGCCTACCTGGTGATTTTTGATTGGGAGCTGGACATTTTGGATGAACAGTGTTGGAGATAAGTTAGACTCAAGTTAATGTTATCTCTCTCTAGAGGATAAACTTTTACTTGGGGCAGGCAGTTGGGGTGGGTTACCTTAGTCTGCTCAGGAATAGAGCAGTTTCAAAGCTGCTTTTTTTTAAAGTTTATTTATTTTTGAGAGAGATAGTGTGTGTGTGTGTGTGTGTGTGTGTGTGTGTGTGTGTGCGCGCAAGCAGGAGAGGGACAGAGAGAGGGGGAGACATAGAGAATCCTAGGCAGGCTCCACGCTGTCAGTGTGAAACCCGACCTGGGGCTTGAACTCACAAACTGTGAGATCACGACCAGAGCCAAAATCAAGAGTGGGACGCTTAACTGACTGAGCCACTCAGGCACCCCCAAAGCTCTATTTTGATCTTTGTGGAGGCCACTCAATTCCAAGGTCTTCCTCCTTCTCCTGTAATATAGCCTTTAAGGTTCTGATGGAAAGACTTGTGGGCCCAACCTTTTTTTTTTTGTCCCTTCAGCCCAAGATTGCTGCCAGTTCTGCCAGGCTTGTGTCCACTCAGTCCCTATACTTCCTGCTTGGCTTCTCCTCCTCCCCACTATCCCTGGTTTTATTGAGATATAATTGGCATATAACATTGTAGTAGTTTTGGATGTACAACATGATGATTTGGTATATGTGTATGTTTCAAAGTGATTACTAAAATAAGTTAACATCTGTCATTTCCCATAGTTACACATTTTTTTCTTGTGATGATAACTTTTAAGATCTAATCTTTCAGCAACTTACAAATAGACAATAGACTATTGTTAACTATAGTCACCACCGTGATGTACATTATATTCCCCAAGACTCAATTATCTTATCACTGGAAGTTTGTACCTTTTGACTACCTTCACCCATCTCCCCCACCCCCCCAGCTTCTCATCCTTTTAACTGCCACTTTCTTTTCTTTTTTTAAATTTTTAAAAATGTTTTATTATTTATTTTTGAGAGAGAGAGAGAGACAGAGTGTGAGCGGGAGAGAGACAGAGAGAGAGAGGGAGACACAGAATCTGAAGCAGGCTCCAGGCTCTGAGCTGTCGGCATTGAGCCTGATGGCAGGGCTTGAACCCACGAACCTCGAGATCATGACCTGAGGCAAAGCCGGACGCTTAACCGACCGAGCCACCCAGGCGCCCCTAACTGCCGTTTTCAAAGCAACAAAATGATGCCATTAGCAGGTTTGCCTCTTTGGGCTTCCCTGTTCTCCAAGACCTTGGCCCCTCATGGCCTCTCTGCCTGGAGCTCTATGATAATATCAAACAAATATAAATTTTTTTCTATCTGGGTTTTCTAGTTGCTCTCCCTGGAGGGTTGGTCTAAACAAGCTAGTCCACTATTGCCTGAAGTGCAAGTTGGTAATGAGATCAGATTTGAATGGTAGAAGGGTCACCCCAGTGGGTGTAGAGAATGGTTTTGTTGTTGGGGTGAGGTAAAGGGGACAAGCTGGAGAAGCGAGACCAGCTAAAGGTGCTTACGGTGGCCTGGTTAGGTGATGACATCTGGAACTTGGCTGGCAGCAGTGCAAGAGAGAGAAGTGGATGGATTTGCAGGATGTTTATTCAGTTATTCACATATTTATGCGGGCCTACCCTGTGGTAGGAACTGGGACAGGTGCTGGGGACGGACATGTGGTGAAGTGATAGAAGCGATAACTGATGGGGCGCCTGGGTGGCTCAGTCGGTTGAGTGTCTGACCTCGGCTCAGGTCATGATCTCACAGTTCATGAGTTCGAGCTCCGCAACAGGCTCTCTGCTGTCAGCACAGAGCTTGCTTTGATCCTCTGTCCCCCTCTGTCTCTGGTCCTTCCACGCTCACTCTCTTTCTCTCAAAAATAAACATTCTTAACGACAACAAAAAGTGATAACTGAGTGGTGAGGTGAGAAGAAGACAGGCGTCCAGGACAATTCCAGGTTCCCGGCCACTGGGAAGGGTTCTGGGTCACACGAGGACAGGAGCTGTGCCTACTTTGTTCACTACAGGGTAGGTGCTCAAAAAATATGTACTGAGTGAAAGGAGAAAATTTGGGGGAGAATTAGTGGGTGATCTCTTTAAAAGAGTAAGCACTTTTTGTAACCTATCTGGGAGCTCCCTTAACCATTTTGTAGGCTTCCATCACTGGTGGCTGCCGGGAGTCCTGGGAGTCCTACAGCCATCGCTGTCTTTGTCCCCCTGATGCAGCTTTGTGCCAGTGTCTGCCCTCCAGGGACACGGATGTGGCTCCAACATTGGGTTTTGCAGAGAAGCCCTGGGCCACCCCAGTTTTTTTCCATTGTAGTTAATCTGATTATTTTCCTAGATGCTGGTGGATTCTCTTCTTTTTCTTTCAAATTTTGAGACTGTTCCAATATCTGTGTGATCTGTTCATCATCTTTCTATGTTTATCTTTGTTCTTTTTGTGGGTTCTGGTAAACAGCCCTGGGCTAGTCTTCTATTTCAACATTGGGATTTTTTTCTTAGTTCAATCCACAATTCACGGCCTTATTTTTCCTTTTTAACAAATACCAGCTTTATAGGGGTGCCTGGGTGAGTTCGAGCCCCACATTGGGCTCCAAGCTGACAGCACAAAGCCTGCTTGGGGTTCTCTCACTCCCTCTCTCTGCCGCTCCCGTGCTCATGTTCTCTCTCTCTCTCAAATAAATAAAACTAAAAAGAAAATTAAAAAAAAAAAATACCAGCTTTATAGAGAATTAATTCACATACCATACCGTTCATCTACCTAAAGTAGTTCAGTGATTTTTAGTGTATTCACCCAGTTGTGCAACCATCACCAATTGCAATCAATTTCAACAGTCATTACTCCAAAAAGTAACCCTGACCCCCTGTCCCTTCATTTTCTTCCAACCCCTCCCTTCAGACCTAGGCTACCACTCATCTATTTTGTGTCTCTGTGGACTGGCCTAGTGGGGATATTTCATGTAAATATGTGGTCTCTCTCATAAATAAACATTAAAAAAATTAAAAATTAAAAATAAGTAAAATGTTTTACTCATTTTTTGAGAGACAGAGACAGAGGGTGAAGGTGAGCGGGGGAGGGGCAGAGAGAGAGGGAGACACAGAATCCAAAGCAGGCTCCAGGCTCTGCACTGGGGGCGGCACGGGACGGGGGTTTGAACTCGCTAACCGGGAGATCACGACCTGAGCCGTAGTCAGATGCTTAACTGACTGAGCCACCCAAGCGCCCCCAGAATTGCTCTTAATGCCCGTATTTTTACCAAGAGTCTCAAGGTTGCCAACAATCCTTGGCATTCCTTAACTTCCAGCTGAGTCATCCCAATCTCTGTCCTCACATGGCCTTCTTGCCTGTGTGTGTGTCTCTGTGTCTTCACATGGTCTTCTTGAAAGGACATTAGTAAGTGCATTGAGATCCACCCTGATGACCTCATCTACTTGGTTACATCTGCACAAGCCCTATTTCTAAGTAAGATCACACTGTCTGGCACCACGAGTTAGGCCTTCAGCATATCTTTCAGTGGGGACACATTTGACTCAACAACAAAGCCGGTTTGTCTTTCTAGGAATTTTCTTATTTCATGCAAGTTATCTAATTTGTTGGCACAGAGTTGTTGGTTAATAGTCCTTCAGAGCTTTTTTTTTCTTTCTGCAAGCTTGATAGTAATGTTCTTCTTTCATTCCCAATTGTAGTAATTTGAGCTTTTTCTCTTGTCATTCTAGCTAAAGGCTTGTGAATTCTTTTGATCTTTTCAAAGAACCAATTTTTCTTTCTTTTTTTTTTTTTATTTTTTAATGTTTATTTATTTCTGAGAGAGAGACAGAGCATGAGTGGGGGAGGGGCAGAGAGAGAGGGAGACACAGAATCCGAATCAGGCTCCAGGCTCTGAGCTGTCAGCACAGACCCCGACGCAGGGCTCGAACTCACAAACTGTGAGATCATGACCTGAGCCGAAGTCGGACGCTCAGCCGACTGAGCCACCCAGGCGCCCCATCGAAGAACCAATTTCTAATTTCATTGCTTTTCTCCATCTTCTGTTTTCTAGTTCATTAATTTCTGCTCTGGTCTTTTTTAAAAATGTTTATTTATTTTGAGAGAGAGAGCGAGAGTAGGGAAGAGGCAGGGAGAGAGAGAGAGAGAGAGAGAGAGAGAGAGGGAGAGGGAGAGAGAGAACCCCAAGCAGACTCCAAGCTGCCAGTGTGGAGCCCAGTGTGGGGCTTGAACTCAAACCATGAGATCATGATCTGAGCTGAATGGATGTTTAGCCAGCTGAGCCACCGGGTGCCCTGCTGTGATCTTTGTTACTTCCTTCCTTCTGCTTGCTTTGGGTTTACTTTGCTCTTCCTTTTTCCAGTATCTTTAGATGGGAGATCAGATTATTGATTTGAGATCTTTCTTCTTTAAAAAAAAAAAAAAAAAAAAGCTTATTTATTTTGAGAGAGAGCAGGGGAGGGGCAGAGAGAGGGGGGGTGAGAGAAAATCCCAAGCAGGCTCAGTGCTGTCAGCATGGAGCCCAACATGGGGCTCAATCCCACAAACAATGAGATCATGACCTGAGCTGAAATCAAGAGATTGATGTTCAACCGACTGAGCCACCCAGGTACCTCAAGATCTTCTTCTTTTTTGATACAGACATTTATTTTTTATTTTTAAATGTTTACTTATTATTTGGGGAGAGAGACAAAGAGCGCACGCATGCAAAAGGGGAGGAGGCAGAGAAGGAGAGAGAATCCCAAGGAGGCTCCATGCTCAGTGCAGAGCCCCATGTAGGGCTTGATCCCGTGACTGCAAGATCACGACCTGAGCTAATATCAAGAGTTGGATGCTCAATCTACTGAGCCACCCAGGCACCCCTTGATATAGACGTTTACAACTGTAAATTTTCCTCTTGGTCTGTACTTTTTTATTTTTTTATTTTATTTTATTTTATTTTTTTAATTTTTTTTTAATGTTTATTCATTTTTGAGACAGAGAGAGACAGAGCATGAATGGGGGAAGGTCAGAGAGAG
>NC_064816.1:16650670-16737655 GCF_023721935.1 Panthera uncia | reverse complement strand
AGAGCACAAGTGAGGGGAGGGGCAGAGAGAGAAGGAGACACAGAATCTGAAGCAGGCTCCAGGCCCCAAGTGGTCAGCACAGAGCCCAACTCGAGTCTCGAACCCATGAACTATGAGATCATGACCTGAGCTGAAGTTGGACACTCAACTGACTAAGCCACTCAGGCGCCCCTCAGTAGCTTTTTATTAGGGCATTTTATTACTTCCTCTCTCAGTACCCTTAAATCACTTTGGTGTTCTCAACCAGTGTTCTTCTTTGATGGATTTTTAAAAAATAGCATTTGTAGGGGTGCCTGGGTGGCTCAGTCAGTTAAGCGTCTGACTTCAGCTCAGGTCATGATCTCACGGTTAGCCCCACGTCAGGCTCTGTGCTGACAGCTCGGAGCCTGGAGCCTGCTTCGGATTCTGTTTCCTTCACTCTCTGCCCCTCCCCTACTCACACTCTGTCTCTCTCTCTCAAAAATAAACATTAAAAGAAAAATAGCATTTGTATAAGGTAATCTATGCTACGTGTGAGTGTGTGTGTATCCTGAAGGGACACAAGTGAAATCTTGCTTTATAGCTTGTACAACAATCCATACTTAGAGTATTTCTATAGCACAGAAAACAAAAGACACAAGAAAAGACACATAGTTAACATTCTGTGTTATTTATTTATTTATTTATTTATTTGATTTTAATGTTTATTTTTTTATTTTAATTTATTTTAATGTTTATTTATTTTGAGAGAGACAGAGACAGAACATGAGTTGGGGAGGGACAGAGAGAGACAGAGACACAGAATCTGAAGCAGGCTCCAGGCTCTCAGCTGTCAGCACAGAGCCTGACGTGGGGCTCGAACTCACTAGCCATGAGATCATGACCTGAGCCGAAGTCTGACGCTCAGCTGACTGAGCCACCTAAGCATCCCTCTGTATTTATTTTTATGGCATAAACTGGATGGATGGAAAAGACTGTTCTGGTAGCTCTTTACAAACCAGAAGCTGCCCCCTTTGCTCAGTGGTCCCATGGACCTAGTCTTCCCAGATGCATTCTAAGTTCCGGGCTGGGAGGGCCCCCATGACCCAGGAAATACCCTGTAAACCTGATCCCCTCTGCCTGCCCTCCCCCCGACACAGGGCTGATCCCCGGGCCTGGCATGGGAGGTGTGATGACCGCGGTGTCTCCCTAGGGCGTCTGTGAGGAAATGACTTACGAGGAAATTCAGGATCATTATCCACTGGAGTTTGCCCTGCGGGACCAGGACAAGTACCGGTACCGGTACCCCAAGGGGGAGGTAGGTGGGATTTGGGGGCTTAGCCACCCGCCGTCTGCCCCAGGACCACTGGGGGGTGCTCTGTGGAGGCTGTGTGGGCGGTAGGTGGGGTCTGACCTCAGAGCTTGGCCAGGCTGGGTGTGCGTGTCATCTCCATCACCTCCCAGCCATGGGGTCCAGGCCACGCAGTCCCTGCCCGCCTTGGACAGTGCTGCACGGACTCCCACCTCTGAGACTCTGGATCCCTGCTTCCCAGTGTTCCCTACCTTTGCCTTTTTCCCTTCCCCGGGGTATCACAGGGATTGTGTCCTCCCTGTGACTCCAGACACAGGCCCCCAAATGCAGACATAGGGAGACCTTCCCCAGTTGAGTCGTGACCACTACAAGCCATGTGCTCTTGTCTCCTTCCCTCAGGCTGGCTCCTGCTTCAGCCCAGGCCCCAGGTCAGAAATAGGTGGCCTTTGACTCCAGTATCTCCTACTTCCAGGAGGTGGCCTAGGGCGGTAGCCAAATAAAGATACCATTACGGACACACAAGTGTATGCACACATACACGTACACATGCGGAAGTCCCCATCCCCACCCCAGAGTCCAGACTCTGGGCCCCTTTGCTGTACTGTCTTCGGGAAAAGCACAGCTCTGGGTAGCATTACTTTTTTCCTGTTGTACTATGAGGCAGGGCTCAGATTTAAAACTAACCCAGATAACAATAAAAAGGAGTAAAGCAGCTGGCTGTTCAGACTTGAGAATACAGGAAAACAGCAGTTACCAAAAGGACTGATCTAGGATTCCTCCAGAACTACAAGGCATTGCTCTCAGTCAGAGCGTGGAGGCACATTCAGCTCCCAGCTTGAGACATTTGTTTTGCTGGTTGTGTGCAAAGAGGACTCGGTCTCCTGGTGGAAATCTCTAAACCTCATGGCTGAGGGATTGGTCTAAGGTGTCCCTTGTCAGCTACCTCCCAGCACCCAGGGGAGGCACAGGGCAGGGAGACTGCCAGGATCATTGTTCCTGGGCCCTTAGGCATGCGGACAGGTCTTGCTCCAGGAAGTTTTGGCAGCCTTTATTGCCCCTGCCCCCACAGCTCTTTCTGGGCACTCCATCTACTGTGGGCTGGAAGGGCACAGTGCCTCCTACCAGTCCTCAGTTGCCAGCATGTGAGTTCCAGCAGTGGAGGGTTCAGCCAAGGACCCTGTAGGTGAGCACAGAGGTGGCCCCTTAGGATGGCAGCCTGAGGCCCAGCCCTGCCCTCTAGTCCTCCGGGGACCTGGCCTGGGGTGGAGGACGCAATCCCTTTCCCAGGCTGCCCATCTTTCTCCCCTCCCAGCTCCCCTCTCAAACTGGACATCTCACTGTCCTAGAGGGTCCCCAGGGGCCAGGCTGGAGGATACCAGTCTGCAACCTCCCAGAATGGTGAGCATCCTAGGACCGAGGAGGTAGCTGGTACCCAGGATGTCTCCATCACTTACCCCTGGAGCAGGGCCTGAGGGACCCTTCCCACTTGCACTTGCAGTCTTATGAAGACCTGGTCCAGCGGCTCGAGCCTGTCATCATGGAGCTGGAGAGGCAAGAGAATGTGCTGGTCATCTGCCACCAGGCTGTGATGCGCTGCCTCCTGGCCTACTTCCTGGATAAGGCCGCAGGTGCGGGCCGGGCCCCCAGGGAGGTGGGATGTGTGTATGTGAGAGAGACAGTGGGACTGTCGTGTGGGCGTCCCTGGCATGCCAGCCCTCCCCATCTGTGTCCACAGAACAGCTGCCCTACCTCAAGTGTCCACTGCACACCGTCCTGAAGCTGACCCCTGTGGCTTACGGTAAGGAAGCTTCTTGCACACTGACCTGGTTGCCAGATGCTGGCTTTCCACAGGGTTCCACGATTTTGCTGCAGATCCCTTGAAATTCCTTTAGGGACTCATTCTTCCTCTGCCCACTCCACTACCTTTCCCAACTTACCTTTTTTTTTTTTTTTTTTAAGGAAGCTCTCTACCCAGTGTGGGGCTTGAACTCACAACCCCGAGATTAAGAGTCACATGCTCTACCAACTGAGCCAGTCAGGGAGGCACCCCTCCCAATTTATAATTTTTAGTTGTTGTTTTTTTGTTTTCTGTTTTTTGTTTGTTTGTTTTTAACTTCTGTGGCCACTGGTGCCTTTCCAGTGATCCTCAACCATCACCCACCCACATGAGGGTGGTTTTTCTGAAACCCCCGTAAAGCCCCAAAGCCTCCAGGACCTGGGCCTTAAAATATTCTGGGTGCAGGGCCTGAGCTCCTGGGTCTCAGCTCCTCACTTTCAACACAGGCCATGAGGCACCCCTCAGGTGGTCGTGTCCTCCGGAGAATGACCGTAAAGCCTAGTGGCAGCTGATGTCATTCCCGTGTGTTCTCATCCCCTCGTCCCCCATTGCATTGAACACCTGGCCTGTCGGGCTTGTGTTCGTAGTGTGCTTGGGCTGTAAGTGGTTTGGCGGCTCTGAAGACTCACAGAATGACTCCATGCCGAGCTCAGGCCCGCCACTCCTTAGACTGCCCTCCGCCCCGCCAGTGGGCAGCTTGGGTCCTCGGTGTAGCCCTGCCTGGGTGTTTGGGCTCCTCACCAAGGCTGCGCTGTGGCACGTGATAAATGTGGGCCTGACTGGGTACCTCATCCTTCCTCACATGCTCTGCAGAGCTGCCTAAGGGTGAGAGGACCAGGACGAGGCAGAGGATGGCTGTCTAGTCTATCATACCCCAGGCCTCGACCTGAGAGACGTTTCTACCCTCTGTGGCTCCAGCGGCCTTCCAGGAGGGGAAATGGATTTCCATCTTCCCTTTGGCAGGTTGTAAAGTGGAGTCGATATTCCTGAACGTGATGGCTGTGAATACGCACCGGGACAGGCCTCAGGTAGCAACGGGGTCACTGCTGTGGGGGCGAGCATATTCCTGGGGGTATCCAGGCACAGCATCTTCAAGGCCCAGAGCCAACTGGGGTGCCTGCCAGAGTGAGCTGGAGTTCTCTGCCAAAGCTGCTGTCTTATCACCAGGGCGAGGTCATGGCTCTGGGCTAGGCCTTCCCGAGGATGCTGGCCTGGGGGTGGAGAAATCCCTGGAGCTGGGTCCCCAGGCTAGGCAGTGCCTGCATCTGGGTGTGGTGGCTTCTTCCCAGCAGCCCTACCATAGCGGTCTGAGCCAGGGGGTGGGGGATCCCAGCTGGGAAAGAAGCAAGAGGCCCTACTAGGGGGCATGTGGGGATCCTTCCATGGTCCCCTACAAGCTCAGGCCTCACAAGCATCTTTTCCAACTTGAGCACACCTTTAACAATTAAAGTGGTATTGTGCTTTGTTGTAGAAAGGGCCGTGCAGGTACTGAGAGGGTGTTGGCACTAGACAGAGACTGTCATGCAGAAGAGCAGTTCACTATCCTGTGTTCCCCCAGTGCCTTGTTTAAGATAGAAGCTCCTCAAAGTTTTGCCCAGAACCACTTTCTATGTCCACGTGAGGTCTCTCTTTCACTGAGGCCAAGGGCCGGAGTCGCCCTTCTGGACCTCATTCACAAGGTCTACTGCAGCAAGAAGGCCCCTGGGGCCTCTGTTGTGCCTGCTGCCACCTACAGTGGAGCATGGGGGGCTCTGGGTCCCTATCAAAGGTGCAAGCCTTGGGCTGCTCACCTGCCACCCCTCGACCTTGAACCCCACTGGCAGAGATATGTGCATGTTCTTAAGACTGCTGCCCATCACCGGGACCATCTACCATGTAGGCCACTTCTCTATTTGTCCTGAGAGTCTGCCCCAGGCCTAGCCTGGCACCCACAGGTCACAGGAGAAGGCATGTCCTAACAGGCACCCTTTGTGCAGAAGAAAGCCCAGAAGGCACTGGGCCCCAGTACTGACTGACAGGGTGATGGTAAGAGAAGCCCCTGGAGCCAGCAGTCATTGGGGGCTGATGCCTGCATCAACGGGACAGGAGCCGGCATGACCATGGGGTAGGTGGCAGCCACCTTGCCCACCTCTGCATGGTGGCTTCTGAGAGGCAAACTTCTGCTGGCCATAGGTTCCTGGCTGGTTTCCTTTCAGGTGGCGGGATCCCCGGGTCCTAGCCCATTCTTGGGAATATGATGGGAAAGGGGGCCCTCGGGAAGCCTGCCCCACCCACCATGAGAATTGCACCTGCCCCTCCAATTCCAGTGGCTGGTTCAGGGCACGCACAGGTGTGCCCGTGGGGGCAGTGTCTTCCTCCCTGCAGATCCGGGCACATCACATCACATGGGGCTGTGGCCCAACGTGACCTGCTTCAGCAGGTGATGGTTGCGAGGGCCCCCAATCAAGAAGATGGGCCACCAGGATTTGGGGGTCCCATAGGACCATCTCAGGGAGCTGAGGAAGGTGTCAGGCTCTCAATCCCTTAGGCCACAGCCCAGCAAGCTGTGGAAGGAAGTGGACTTTGTGGTTTGACAGGGCCCATCTGTAGCCGAGGGCTTCAGGAGGTCCAGAGTGCCCCACCCCAGGTCTGAGAGGACAAAGCACGCCACAGACTACGAGATTTCCACAAGCTGCTGGGGCTACATCTGACACCTGTCCACCGACACTTCGAGCCAGGAGGAGGTCGCCCCCAGGAGCCGGTTCCCTTCCCTGCCCCCCACTGGCGAGGATGCAAGCCAGCTGTTTCCTCCTGGTTGACTCAGGCCTGGGGCAGGAGGTGGAGATAGCCTTACTTTGGGTGATGCCCGGCCTGTGTGCAAGGAGCAAGCAGGAACTGGGGGCATCTTCCACCCCTGCCTTTGAACACTTGTGTTCGTCCGCCCACCATATGTTGAGAGGCTCTTGGGCTCTTGCTCTTAGGGAAATTTGGGAAACGGAGTCCTGCAGCCAGGGCTCCTGGGGGGTGAGTATGTGAACCCAGAGGTGCACAGTGATGAGGAAAGTAGGCAGCAGGACAGTGGATGTCTGTCTATTCTCACCACAGCGTGAATCTTCTGTGTTGTTTGTTTTGCAGAATGTAGATATCTCGAGGCCTCCAGAGGAAGCCCTCGTCACGGTCCCTGCTCACCAGTGACCATGTCTCATCCACTGCGACCCCCAGGCAGGTACTGATCTCTGCAGATGAGATCATTACAGGCCCCTGCTCCATGTGACAGTTTCTATGCTGGATCATCCTCAATGCCACACCTGGTTGGTGGCACCCAGAGCCCCCGCACAGCCCACCTGCTTCCTTGTTAATGGCGACAGGGTTATACGTGGTGCCTGACCTGCTGCTAAGAATCATTTGGCCAGACTGCGTCTGCCCTGGGCTGGTGAGAGGTTTCCTAGCAACCCGGTCCTTCTGTTGCAGCTGTGAGGTGTCCTCTCACCGGTCGGTTGGCTTTGTGAAGTGTGAAACCCTAAACATGTGAACAGAAAGCACTTGCTGTGACGATCCCACCAGGCCGAGCTGTCTGAGGTGGACCGGGGACCCCTGCAGGGGCTCCGCCGTCTCCTCTGTGGCCACTTCCTGAGCCTGAGGCAAGGTCTTCATGGCAGCCTGAGCTCCACTGCCTTGGGTGAGAAAGAGCCCTTCCCATCCTGCCCTGCCAGGACCCGTAGAGCCACCAAGGCAGGTACCTCCACTGGCTAGGCCACTCGTATGAGCAGTGTGCTCACTTCACCACGACATGATGTACAGAACACGCAGGGAACACAGCCTTTGTGGTCACCGCTTCTCAACTGCGCACACACTGGAACATTGGCGAGAGCTGATGGCCAAGGCCACCCCTGCCCACCTGCTGCACAGGGAAAGCACGTAAAGACAGGGTGGTTGTGTGAGTTCTTCCCAGTGTACACCCAGGTGCTTGAGGGAGGGGCTGCCGTCCCCCTCCCCTCCTGGCCCTGCCTGCTAGGCTACCTCTTGCCTGTTGCCGCCTGTGTCCACACAGGAGTGTACCCCGGTGGCCGAGACGTGCATTTGCTGTGAACGATTCAGAGAAAAATAAGCCTGTCCTGGCATTCATTGACCTCTGCCCGTGGGACTGAGCCGGGGAAAGGGCGGGCTCCTGAGGTACCCGTCCAGGGGAGGATTTTCTCAGCCATATCGTAGCTTTTGATTCACGTGTATGGGAGCCTGGCAGAAAACGATCTCAGAAGGCTACCATCTGTCACACCCCTGAGTTCTTTTGAGCCCAGAGAGGCAGGCTGGGCAGTGGGTTTGGGCTCCATTTTGTAGCTGAGCAGGAGACCTGTCCAGCAAGTCGCAAGCCTGGGTGAGGAGGTGTCTGGACCTGTAGTCGGACGCCCCACCGTCCACAGGACCCAGGATCCCGAGCCCACCTTGTACCCGGAACCTTCCTTGGCAGAACAACCCACCTTTCCCAGCCTTCCGGGGCTTTGCAGCCTGCAGGTGCCACCTGTCCCTGAGGGAAGTTCATGTCCCTGCCCCAGCTGGCGGTCTGTCAGCCTTGGGTGCTGCAGTGGCTGTGGACAGACACGGTGGAGGGCTGGGGCAGGATCTTCTGGACTTACCTCCTGCCAGAGCCCCAAGCCCTAGACTCAGGACCAGGGGACCATGCCACTGCCTTTGGGACATGAGGACCACAGCCTTTGTTTCTGTGTCCCCAGAGTCTTGGGTGACTCGGTCACTTGGACACACTCACTTTTTGGCCATAGTGGTACTCTTTTGTTGGTGGCACCTACGTCTGGATGTCCCCACTTCGCCAGGACCTCGAACTGGCTGAGGCATGACCAGCGAGGCCTTTTCTCTGTGCCCAGAGGGCAGTCAGGAGCTGACAAGGCCTGGGATAAGGCAGAAGGAAGCCTGGGGGCATGGTGTGGGTTGGGGCCTTTCTTCTCTGCCTGTGCCCTGGAGTGGTCTCTGCATGGTCAGCAACCCACTGGGTTGACCACTGGTTCTATCCATGATGGTGGATGTGCTTGTGTTGAAGACACTTTCCCGTTCTTTTCAGAATGGAGGTTGTTGGATCTCAGCCACACATTACACTGTGTCTAGCATTCTTTGCAATAAATACTTTTTCTAAAAAAATTGGGCACCTGGCTGGCTCAGTTGGTAGAGTGTGCAGCTGTATCTCGGGGCCGTGAGTTCGAGCCCCATGTTGGGCCTAGAGCTTACTTTAAAAAAAAATAAAATATATAAGAATCTAAGGTTGTATCTTGTGACCATCTCTCCATTTGTGAGGTATTTCCGGCTGGCTCTGCACACTCCCATGTTGTAGTCTCTCGTAGGTCTGTGTTGGGGTCCTTGGTCCAGCTCCCACCTCCATGCCTACCCCTCTCTGGAGAGGAAGCTGTCTTGCCCTGGAGTGTGCCCTGGGCCTGGTGCACATGGGCAGGGACAGGGCCGAGTTTTCTCTGGGCCAACCTAGGGTTCTGGGTGCTCATTCCTGAGCAGGAAGCAGATGTGTGAGGGGGCATTTGGAGCAGAGCACCAATGAGGGGAAATTATTGATCTCAAATGTCGGCATCCCTGGAGAGGGGAACCAGGGGCTGGATGGAGGATGGACGGAAGGTCTGCACGAGGCTGTGGGTGGGGGCGTGTTGGCTAGTTCTGTTGTGTTTTCTTTGTCACCTACCTCTGGATTGGGGAAGATGAGATGAGGGGCAGGGTTTTCCCTTTCTTGTGCCCCAGAAAATCACTGGACTTTCCATACCTCTCGCCCTGGGGCTGGGCTGTTGGGAGGGCAGGGCTGCTCTTCAGTGGACATGATGGGGCTGGACATGGCTGGGTGCCCATCTGCACCTCTCTCCGTGTGTCAGGTTGGAGGTGGCTGTGGCTGGGCTGTTTCTGAGTGGTTTGGTGTTGCCAGTGGCTATGGCTGTGCCTTACCCAGCTGTGTCATGATGGATGACAAAACCCCCTGGGCATCATCCCCGAGTTCAGAGGGATTCCAGCTGCAACGGTCCTCCTTGCAGGTGAAATTAGGAGACAGCTTGATGGTCCTCACCCTGTCTCTGGGCACTGAGTTCCTGGGTGGACACCTGACCTGAGAGGCCTCAGCACTTTTGGAAGAAGGTGTTAAAGATTTTTAGCAACAAAGCAACAGCAGAAGGAATGAGATTTAACACTATGAGAATTTTTCTTCGGGTCCAATGTTCTACCACAACCTAGAAAGAGCAATTATATATTGTCATGTTGAAAAATTTTGTAGCAGTTTGGATTGCTAGAAAACAATGACCATGATTGGATGTTAAGATCAAGCGTATTTGGATAGAAAGAAATGTTGCAAAGATATAGGTTTCAGCAATATTTGAATTATATTTATAATATAATAATATACTATATATTAATAAATTAAAATACAATTATCATCAGCAAAGGGGAGTGTTGGCATGTATGGCTTAAACCAATCATGTGTGGGGCTGGGCACATTGTTGTTTGAGCAGAACCTTTTTTCTTTAAGTAATTTATTCATTTATTTATTTATTTATTTATTTTGAGAGGGAGAGAGAGAGCGTGAGTGGAGGAGGGGCAGAGAGAGAGAGGGAGAGAAAGAGAATCCCAAGCAGGCTCTGTGCTGTCAGTGCAAAGCTCATGTAGGTCCTGATCTCACAAATTGTGAGATCATGACCTAAACTGAAATCAAGAGTTAGATGCTTAACTGACTGAGCCATCCGGCACCACTGAACAAAACTATTAAAAGTGAAAGATGGGGAGCATATTGCTCTTGACCTTGGGGTCATGAGTTCAAGCTCCACATGCAGCATAGAGATTACTTTAAAAAAAAGAAAATGGGGGCACCTACGTGGCTCAGTGGGTTAAACATCGACTCTTGATTTCAGCTCAGGTCATGATCTCACAGTTTGTGAGATCAAGCCCCAAGTCGGGCTCTTCGCCGACAGCGCAGAACCTGCTTGGGATTCTCTATCTCCCTTTCTCTGCCCCTCCCCTCCTCTCTCTCACTCTCAAAAGTAAAAGAAAAGGAAAAAAAGAAAGAGAAAAGAAAAGAAAAGAAACATGGCTTTGGGGTAGATTAGAACTAATGTCGGCCACACCCTAGTTAATGGCCACAAGTCCCTTTGGGAAGGACTGTGAAGAAAGTGCCAGCATGAACCAGTAACATTTGCACAGGGCCCTCCTTCCTTAAAGGGCACCCACCCTACTTCCTTCAGGGACCCCTGAGTTTATGAACTGATTTTACCTAGAACGTTGGAGAAAAAAAATCCTCTCTGTTGCAGGCAGGTCTCTGTTGGTCTGACCTCTGGTCCTTCTATTACACACATCAAGGAGGACTCTATGGGCCTCCCTGTCGGTTTTGGTCCTAGGGGCCTGGTGATCCTGGCAAAGATCCTTTCAGGCCAGGCCATTCAGATGACCACTAAGTCTCCTGCATGTCATGGTCTCTGTACCTCTCTCTCCTCCGGCAGCTCAAGGCTGCTACTTGCCTCTCAGTGCCCAGGGTCCTGGTATCTGCATTGAAATCAAGGAGTCATCTCAATTACGGTGTCTCCAGTCAGAATCCCTGACCCATGGAGGACAGTGACTACGGTGCTTGTTAAGTAAAGGTTGAATTGTGTCCCCCCACAAAACAATTCATACACTGAAGACCTAAGCCTTGTACTTCACAATGTGACCTTATATAGAAATAGGATCACTTTTCAAAGATGATGTCCTTGGCAGTGAACTTCTAAATGATGGTAAAGGGAGTATCTCTGAGTGAGTTGTCTGATGAACTCAGCCCAACATTGGATTTCAGTGAATGAATGAATCTTCCTAAGGTTTTGGATTCTTTCTTCTACATTATACCAGGGGGCTTTGGACATCTCTGTTGCATTTAGGGAGACTCTGCTGTCTTCCAGCCAACCAGATAGACACACAGAACAAGCCTTAGTGGCTTAAGCCAGCACACTGAATCCAAAATTTCTGTCCAGTGCACCTGTATCAATAAATTCAGCCCAATCTAAACTTAGGTTCTTATCTCCTGGGTCTAGGACCTCAATCTTTCCTCGCACATATTCTCCACATTGTCACGAAGGTAAGTTAACAAAAGTCTTACAGTTCCTTTGATACATAAGCCTTCCCCTCTGCATTTTACTTTGTAATAAGATCTCCAGACATGCTGGAATCCATCTTTTTTTTTTTAATGTTTTATTATTTTTTCCTTAGTATTTTATCATTCAGTAGTCTCTGTACCCAATTTGGAGTTCGAACACACGGCCCTGAGATCAAGAGTCACATGCTCCACCGACTGAGCCCACCTGGCACCCCACTGGAATGCATCTTTAGTTTAAGGCACTGGGGTTATTGAGGAGTTTGGGAAGACGGGAAGGAGAAGAGTTGGCTTCCCCTTGCAAACGATAATGTTTCCTCTGAGTTCATTCATAGATCTTCATCCTGTGTAATTTGTTAACAGGTGAAGTGCCTACTGTGGGCTAAGCTGTGGAGACAGAGCAGTAAGCCCGACAGGCAAACTCCTGCTGTCACAGAACTGCCGTGGGAGACACAGTACAGAAATACATAAGGATGTAATTCCTCCCAGGGCGCCGGGACAGAGGGGAGGGTGTGGGAGGGCGTGTAAGTAGGCCTCACTGAGAAGGTGGCCAAAAGGCCTGGATGAAGCCGTGGAGTGGATGGCTGCAGAAGCCAGAGTGAAGAAGAGGAAGGCCAGGTCAGAGGTCATGGGGTACAGGTGATATGGGGCCTTGGAAATAGGAGGCCCATGAAGGCCTTTGAGCCAAGTGACTTGATTCGATGAACTTTTTTTTTTTTAATGTTTATTTATTTTTGAGAGAGAGAGAGAGAGAGAGAGAGAGACAGAGCATGAGCAAGGAGGGGCAGAGAGAGAGGGAGACAGAATCCGAAGCAGGCTCCAGGCTCTGAGCTGTCAGCACAGAGCCCGACGCGGGGCTCGAACTCACAGACTGCGAGATCATGACCTGAGCCGAAGTCGGATGCTTAACCGACTGAGGCCACCCAGGCGCCCCATCAATGAACATTTTTAAAGGGTCCCTCTGGCTGCTGCCGCCTCTAGAATAGACTTCAGTGGGGCAGAGTGGAGGTCAAGAGACCTGTCTGGAGCCACTGTGACAATCCGGGTGAGAGACCTTGATGCTGGCATTGGGGCTGCTGAGAAGTAGTCAGATTCTGCCTAAATTGTGAAGGTAGAGCCAAGATTGGCTGCTGATGTGGATGAAGGCCTACGAGAAAGACGTGGTGCCCAGGGGTGGGGTCACCACTGTGGACATACGAAAGTCTGCATGGGGCAGTTCAGCTGAAGGCGCATTCAGATTAAATGCCAGCTGGATATCTAAGTGGAGGTGTGACAGGAGTTGGATCTTGAAGTGTGGAGTTGAGGCCTGGGCTGGAGATAAGAAATGACATCATCAGTGTGTAGACGGTGCTTAGAGCCGTGACACTGGATGAGCTCTCAAGGGGAATATAAATAGAGAAGAAATGGCACCTGAGGACCAAGCCCTAGGGACCCCACATTACGAGCGTGACATGAAGAGCCAGCAGACGGTGTGAGAAGGAGCAGTGGGGAGCGTGGGGGAGCTGGGAGTGCCCTGCTGTGTCAGGTGATGCTCGTGGGTCAAGGAAGGTAAGGCCAGTGGATGTGGGCCTGCGAAGTATTTCCCAGTGTCGCTGCACACTCTCGGTGCTCTGTCCTGAGCAGTGCCTGACTTTCACATTAAAGATTTAGGGAGGCTGTGAATTCCCTCAGCATTTCATCTGGAAGCCATAGAATCTGCCTATGGGTTTGATAATGCGCTGTCTCAGCCCCATGGCGGCAAGAGATAGGAGACTCCTTTGCAAAGCAGAGAAAGTTTAAAAAAAAAATTTTAATGTAAATGTTTATTTATTTTTGAGAGAGAGAGAGAGAGTGCGCGTGAGCCTGAGCAGGGGTGGGGCAGAGAGAGAGGGAGACAGAGGATTTGAAGCGGGCTCTGTGTTGACAGCAGAGAACCTGACACAGGGCTCGAACTCATGAACCATGAGATCATGACTTGAACGCTTAACCGACTGAGCACCCCCCAGGCGCCCGGAGAAAGTTTTCCATTTGTGCTTGGACACACAGCAGCTGGGAATCTGACCCTGTTGTTCTCTTTAAGCTGCTTGGATGCTGTTAAAAGCAACCACCTGGCAGCAGTCAGTGCATTTCTCAGGCCCTTCATGTTTTAAGGTGAAGCCCTTGGCCTTCCAAAGCCCGAGTATCAATGGATTCCTCACCTGAGGGGCTACCTGTGGTGTCTTGTTTTCTGATGCCACTTGGGACACTAAATTTTGTGGGGTTTTTCACACCAATAACTAATTCTCTGATTCTCCCACACCAACTAGGTGTCCAACAATTCAATCCAATTTGGACACCAACTCTTGAATTAGTGCAGATCCCACAGGTTAAGGGCTCAGTCCCACAAGACTGACCCTACTTCAGGTGCTGGTCCCAAGTCCCAAGAGGGCCACCCATAACTTCTGATCAACTGGCTATAAATCAGGTCTAAGCCCCCTCCTCAAATTCAATAACTCGCTGGAATGACTCCTAGAACTCAGGGAAACACTTTATTTGCATTTAAAAAGGATGCAATTCAGGAACCACCAAATGGAAGGGATGTATGGAATGAGGTACTGGGGAGAGGGAGAGGGTGGCGTGGAGTTTCCAGGATAACCAGGGCTATTGCCTTCCTAGCACATCAGTGCGTTCACTAATCTGGGAACTCCCAGAACTCCACTATGTAGGGGGTTTTACGGAGGTTTCATTACAGAAGCACCATTAATTAAATCACCGGCCTTTGCAAGTTTAAGGACAAGTGTAGAAGTGGGGTACTGGGAGACCTTGCCTTCAAAAACCCTAGAAACCAAGTTACATAGATCATAAAATACTTGGATTAGAATTTTTAAAATAATGTTTTGACTTTAAAACTTTATTTAAAAAAAATTTATGTTTGTTTGTTTATTTATTTAGAGAGCAAGCCGGGGAGGGGCAGAGAGAGAGAGAGAGAGAGAAATCCCGAGAGCTGGCTCTGCACTGTCAGCACAGAGTCCGACACAGGGCTTGAACTCACAAACCGCGAGATCATGACCTGAGCTGAAACCAAGAGTCAAGAGCCAAATGAAGAGACGCTTAACCAACCAAGCCACCCAGGCGCCCCTAAAACTTTATACTTGAAAGGAAAGAAAATTTGATATTGCTGGTGTTGATTATAAAAAAAAAACCATTGGCCTCTGGTTGATAGAAGTGAATCTCCACCCCCCACCTCCCCGGTTTGGGCTGAAAGTTCCTACCCTCTATTCATGGCTTGGTCTTTATGGTGACCTGCCCCCATCCAGAACCTTTCTAAAGGGTTTGGCTTTCCCCGGCCGGGAGTCTTATTAGCATACGAAAGACAGCAAATCCAAGTGTTTTTAGGAGCTCCGGTGCCAGGAAGCAGGGACTAAGAACACGTATTTTTTATTATACCACACCCCCAGCGGTGGCTTCAGGCTGCCAGGTTCGCTAGAGCCTTTCCCTTCATCCTAGCTGGATTTCCACCGCCTTCAGCTCCTACCAGACAAATGTCCAGTCCGGACCCACCTCTATTTCCCCGCAGCACCTTCTGCCATTCCTGGTGACAACATCTCTATCACTTGCAGGAAACGGTCTCTGCCCGACCTGATCAGAAACAGAATTTGTGAAAAGGAACTTGTGTAGCTTCCAGAGCCACCGAGGGGGCCGGAGGACAAGACTCAGAGCCAGCCGGACAGCTCGTTTCCAGCCCAAACCTCCGTCCTGCTCTGGCCTGCTGAGCAAGCCACCACCACCGCCACCGCAGGATCCTCACCATAGCCCAGACACTGCAGGATCCTCATATAGCCCAGACACTTCGAGCCCTGAGCCTCGAAGGAGGCTCTCTGTTGTCCAGACGTGGCAGCCAGCCCCCCAGCGAACTCCTGGGAGGGTTCTGATTGGCTGGGCCTGGACAAAGGCCCTTGCCCTGGGGCGAAGGACAGCGAGCCCGTGAGTCTCTGGCATTTCTGCCTTCTCAAGTGGAAGAAAGGGGCCCAGGTGCTGGGTGAAGAGGAATGGCAGGGGCCTCTACTTCAGCATTGCTAATTAACAAAAATTCGACTGAGTAAATTTTAAAGATCTAATTGGCTTTCTTAAGTGATTCCTGAAGTGGGCAGCATCTCATCTTACCCGTGGAGGGGAGCTCTGAGGAGTGGGACAAGACGGAAGGTTTCTATAGAAGGAGGGTGGGAGCAGGAAGGTTATTAGCAAAAGAAAAGGATTGTTCCAGACCTGGCCTCTTTCTGGGGGGCGAAGCAAGGTGTCTTATCATGCAGACGACCCCATCTTTCTTTGAGGGGTGGGAGAGGAGCAAGAGGCCGACTCAGTGGCGCTGATTGAAAAATTCCTGACTGACCGGTTAAGACTACATTTCTGGGAGAGGTTGAAACTGCAATTTGATCGGGTATCAAGGCCTGGTTTGGGAACTTGGTCTGAGGGACGTCATTTGGGGCCCGTGATTTTTGTTTTGTTTTGTTCTAATTTTTTAATGTTTATTTTTGTGTGTGAGAGAGAGAGAGAGCAGAGGAGGGGCAAAAGAGAGAGGGAGACAGAATCGGAAGCAGACTCCAAGCTCTGAGCTGTCAGCAGAGCCTGACTCGGGGCTCGAACTCACGAACCGAACCGTGAGATCAAGACCTAAGCCAAAGTCCGACGCTTAACCGACTGAGACACCCAGGCGAGCCCGCACCACCCCCCCCCCCCCCCCCTCTTTTTTTTTTTTTTTTTTTTTTTTTCACAGCACTCACCTCTCCTGGCCCAGAGTCTCAGGCCTGGGCTGACAGGTTGCGCCCACCCCCTGTCAGGGACTGGGCTTTCTGGGCATCACTGGGTGCTCCCCATGCAGAATTGCCACTACACGTTGGCCACACACTGGGGGCTGGGCATTTGAGGTCAGCGCTCAATACAGGGGCCATTTACAGAGCTATAGACAGGTTCAAGTGGCCACTTAGGTCGGGGCAGCACCAGGGGCTAACATCAGGAGACCTTTCAGTCCACAGGCCTACAGGGGCAAAGTGGGGAAGGGTTACCGGTACCTGGTGTGGGACCATCCCTTAGCCACGTATTGGTCCCCAAACCTCCAGTTTCAGTTCCTGTAATCTGTCCACCAGAGGGATCTCTGAAGTCACTCACTCCTGTGGCCACCTAGATAAGTCTCCGTTTCTGAGCACTATGGCCCTGAAAGAGAAGGAGGAGAGAGGAGTGGCTATGGGGTGGCACATATTGACTGCAGGCAGGAGGTTGGGGAAGGAGTAGGGGGGAGCAGCCCCACCCCTGCACTCTCCTCTCCCACCTGACCACCCACCTTTGCCTTCTATTTGCCAAGCCTAGAAAGAAGCCCAGGGAAAGGGAGCCCCAGGACAGGGTAGGAGGGCGGGACTGGAGGGGAAAGTAGAAGACAGCCTGCTGCCACAGGCCCCTCCTATGGGTGGCACCGAGGACTGGGGGCACTGAGGCAGCCCGCCCCCAGGGGGAGTGATTTCAGGACTGGGACTCAGGGGAAAGAGGCCAGTGGGCTGAAGGGGAGCTTGTCTTTCCTTTTTCAATTATCTGGCACCTACTATGTGCATGCATGGCCCTTGTGCTGGATACAGAAGACAGACACTAGCCCAGCCTCATAGAGCCCCAGAGTAGCAGAAGACACCCACATGACCCAGGGGGTTGTTTGTGTTGGGCGGGGGGAGTCACAGAGGGGAGCCCTAACTCAGACTTGACATCTTGGGAGGCTTCCTGGAGGAGGTGGTATTTCAACTGGAATATAAAGGTTGAGGGAGGGGTGGGAAATGTGTGTGGTGTCTGCAGAGCCAGGAAGCACGAAGAGCCCCATTTGTTGCTGGGACTGAACTTGGAACTTTTTTTTTTTTAATGTAAACTCTACACCCAAGGTGGGGCTTGAACTCATGACCCTGAGATCAAGAGTGTCATTGGAGGACCCTCAATCTTTTTTTCTTTTTAGTTTTTAAATTTTTAAATTTACATCCAAGTTAGTTAGCATATAGTGCAATAATGATTTCAGGAGTAGATTCCAGTGTTTCATCCCCTATGTATAACACCCAGTGCTCATCCCAACAAGTGTCTTCCTTAATGCCTCTTGCCCATTTAGCCCATCCCCCCACCCACAATGCCTCCAGCAACCCTTAGTTTGTTCTCTATATTTAAGAGTCTCTTATGTTTTGTCCCTCTCCCTGTTTTGATATAATTTTTGCTTCCCTTCCCTTATGATCATCTGTTTTGTATCTTAAATTTCACCCACATATGAATGAAGTCCTATGATATTTGTCTTTCTCTGACTAATTTTGCTTAGCATAATACCCTCCAGTTCCATCCACATTGTTGCAAATGGCAAGATTTCATTCTTTTTGATTGCCGAGTAATACTCCATTGTATATATATACCACATCTTCTTTATCCATTCATCCATCGATGGACATCTGGGCTCTTTCCATACTTTGGCTGTTGTTGATAGTGCTGCTATAAACATAGGGGTGCATGTGTCCCTTCGAAACAGCACACCTCTATCCCTTGGGTAAATACCTAGTAGTGCAATTGCTGGGTCGTAGGGTGGTTCTATTTTTAGTTTTTTGAGGAACCTCCCTCCTGTTTTCCAGAGTGGCTGCACCAGTTTGCATTCCCACCAACAATGCAAAAGAGATTCTCTCTCTCCACATCCTCGCCAACATCTGTTGTTGACTGAGTTGTTAATGTTAGCCATTCTGACAGGTGTGAGGCGGTATCTTATTGTGGTTTTGATTTGTATTTCCCTGATGATGAGTGATGTAGAGCATTTTTTCATGTGTCAGCCATCTGGATGTCTTCTTTGGAGAAGTGTCTATTCATGTCTTCTGCCCATTTCTTCACTGGATTATTTGTTTTTTGGGTGTGGAGTTTGATAAGTCCTTTATGGATTTCGGATACTAACCCTTTATCTGATATGCCATTTGCAAATATCTTCTCCCATTCCATTGGTTGCCTTTTAGTTTTGCTGATGGAGGACACTCAATCTTGTTGAGACCCTCATGTTTGGCACAGGGAGTTTGATTTCTGCTTTGGAGGGGCTGATTTCCCTGGGCAGCTGTGGAAGTTACCATTTCCCAGCTTCACAGGCTTGGTGTCCTCTGCCCCCACCATGGGCATATGCCTGTCAGATGCATGGCTGTGATTTCCCAGCCACTGGGTGTTCCTGGCCTCCAGCCCCTCCTATCCATGCACAGCTCTGGGTGGGTCATGGAGCCGCCAGCATCCTCCACCATGAAGGTTTCACGCGTTTGTCTGTGACGTGTGGGAGGATGAGCAAGCACGGGGATTCCAATCCTGAAAATGTCAGGGAGGATGAGGCCAGGGGAAAGGCACCTAGAAGAAATGGGGGGAGGTGTCAGAGCAGGAAAGTCAAAGACAAGTGACAGGAGGTAAGAAAAGACAACTCTTGGGAGTTTGCTGGGGATAAGGACTGGGTTATGAAGAGAGACAAGTCTGTGGGAGGCAGAGGCTGGACACCCAGGGAGTGGAATGGGGTGGGGGGTCAGAGGACAGCTGGACAGTGACGTGGAGGTGAGCACGTGGTGTCTGTTGTGCATGGGGAAGGGGGACCTGGGCTGTGTCCAGCTTCAGGCCGTGCTGCTGAGGGGGCAGAGGCAGCGCGGCAGGACGGGGAGGGCTCCTCATTCTAACCAGGGATAGTCAGCTTCTGCCCCGTGTGCTGAGCCCGGACCCCTTCCTGGCCAGGTGGTGGCCAAGCCCTCTCCTCCCTCCTCTCACATGCTGGCCTGGGGAACTGCACTGAGGACACCCCAGGTTGCCCTCTCAGGTCTCACTCTGTCCTCAGGTGAGAAACACGTGATGTGGTGCACAGGATGTATGCCCTGGCTCCAGGGCCCCGTTAGCGTGACCTTTCATGTTTTCTGCCTTGAGTATAATGTACTAGATGTGCCCGGTGCAGGTGGGAGGCAGGTCAGAAACCCTGGGTAAAAAAATGCTCACTATAGATTGAACACTTGTGTCCTCATAAAATTCATATGTTGAAATTCTAACCTCAAGGTGATGGTATTTGGAGGTGGGGCCTTTGGGAGGTGATGAGATCTTGAGGGTGGAGCCCTCATGAATGGGGGTTAGTGCCCTTATAAAAGAGGCCCCAGAGAGGTCCCTGGGCCCTTCTGCCAAGTGAAAACAAAGGGAAAGGACAATCATCTGTGAACCAGGAAACTCTCATCAGACATAGAATCTGGCGGCAGCCTGATCTTGGACTTCCCAGTGGGCAGAACTGTTGTTTACAAGCCCCCAAATCTATGATGTTTTGTTATAGCAGCTGGAGCAGACTTCTCGATTTCCCTGGCTCTGCCCAGACCCCTGCTCCACAGTGGGTGGCAGAGCCACCGTTAGCCATTGCCCCATCTCAAGGTGTCTTGTGTGAGCATATGGTCTGGAGCAGACACGGATGAGGCCCAGCCAGACTCCCCCTGAGCCAGGAGGTGGCCTGGTGTGCCTGGGAGCTTCCAGTTCCCATCCTCAGACCAGGCCATCTGAAGCAGGCTTGCCCTGAGCTGGGAGGGGTGTGGTGGGGAGGGCGGGTAGGATGCCTGAAGGGATAGAGGTATCAACCCAGTGGGTGAGGTGATGGGCTAGGCTTGCAGAAGGGACTGGCATTTATTGAGTGCCTACTGTGTGCCCAGGTCTGCTCTGGGCACTGTCCCCACCACCTCACCTGGTCCTCCGATGCAGAATGAGGGCCCAGGGCCACGGGGAGGGGAAGGGCTGTGTCCAGCCTCCCAAGTGTTAGGATGCAGATTCCAGTGGAGACCCCCTTGGGGTCAAGGGCTAGGAACTGGGGCTCGGGGTGGAGGGGGAGCGGGGCAGGGAGCGGAAAGTATCCCGTGCACAGAAGTCAACGTCGGTGGTCGCCAGGTGCCTGTCAGCGTCCTAAACGGCCCCGGGCCATAGTTTTTGCTTGGCCCCCGGACGTGGGCCTGGCCGGCAGGCTGGGAGGGGCGTCCTCTCCCCTTCCCTCGCCTCGCCCTCCTCCCCTCCGCTCCCTCCTCCGGGCGGGGTTCCCGGAACAGGCCGCCGGGGCGGGGCGAGGAAGCGGTGGCCGCACGGGTCGCTGAGGCTGCGGCTGCACCTCGACCCCTGTTTCTTCTGTCTGTCTGTTCTTCTGTCCGTCCGCCACCCAGCTATGGCTGCGCGTGTCCCCGCGCCACGGATCCTCCTGCTGCTGCTGCTGCTCCCGCCGCCTCCAGGTGGTGAGCCTTTGGGGGTGGGGGGTTTGTCCCGGGCGGGGACAGTGTATAGGGGAGCGGGGCAGCCACGTCCGTGCGCCCCTGGCGTGAGCCCAGGCAACACCATCCCCACAGTGTCCCGCACCCCATTAACCTCGAGGCAGTCAGCCAACCCTCAGGACTGACCTGACCTCCACCGCAGCACCCCTCCCAGTCTGAACTGACACTGCCCAGACCCTAGGAAGTTGCCAACATTGCTCTGCCCGGGAATGGTGGTGCTGGTGGTGGGGTCTGTGCTCCCTCACGTGTTACAAGGGATTGGGTCCCCAGGGGCTGGGGTAGGAGTTCCCGCCTGGCCTTAGCCTAGGGTGGTGGCAGCAGGGAGGCCTGGCCCCTCCATCAGAGGCTTTCCCTTGGGCTCTGTTTACTGGGTGTGGAAGCCCCTGCCGGGTTGAGGCCGGGTTGAGGCCGGTCTCCCCCCGGGGTTGGAGGAAACATCACTGTGTGTGTGTTGACGGTAGCCAGACGGGTGATTCACAGGCGGAGGAGGCCAGGCTGGGGGCCTTTTAGGGGTAGGAATTGGAAGAACCCCTTGCCCAGCCAGAGGAAGCGGATGATCCCTCTGGGGTGAGTGGCTTCCTCCAGGAGAAGGGCTTTATTTCCTGGGGGCTGAGATGAATGTGGGGACCTGGGGTGGGAAAGTGAGAAGATGGAGCCCAGGTCCCTGGTCCAGTGAGATCTGGGAAGCCTCCTCCACTGGGAAGTGTCTGGGGCCCAGAAGAGCATTCGTGTCATGGGCTCTTGGCCCAGACAGCGTCAGGTCAGCGTTGTGTCTTCAGTCCCAGCTTGGAGGCTGGGCCGTGACTGTAAAGGCTGTAAAGACCCTGCTGGAGGTGGCTCACCCGAGTAACCCAGTAGCATGGGCCATGCTGACCATACCTGCCACCATACCTACTACCAGGGTGAGCCTGGTAGTGGTCAGGTCCTCTGTCCTGCAGCTTTGCCCAGAGCAGGGTTCTGCCTGAACCTGCCAAGAGCAGAGCACCCCTCCCCCGCCCCCATCCCATTCCTAGTTATCTCTTCTCAGGGAGGCCACTCAGTGCCTCTTTCTGTGGGCCTCGCTCTGTACATGGTCTCCAGACACTGCACGCTGCCCCAGGGCCCTGGCCACTCTGGGTCTCTGCGTTCCAGGTGCTGTGTCAGCACTGTTTCCAGGTGAAGTAGCCACACTTCATGGTTTATCAGCTACTATAGTCATCTGGGCCTTACTGGATTGGGTGTTCTATGTGGGGGTCTGCCCAGGCACGATCCGGGACTGCCCCCTCCTGCTGGTGGGCACTAGGTCTCTGCTTATATAACCTAAGGATGCATGGGAACATTTGGCTGTAGCATCTTCCTGGAAGTTTGCAAGGCTTGTGGTCTCTCAAAGCCCCGGTCACTTCCCACACTTGTCAGCCAGGTCCTCTCAGCATGGCCTGGTACAGTGAAGTGTTGTCTATACCCCAGCCTGGGGGAATATCCTTAGATCCCAGTTTTGCCTGAGAGCCTTGTAATGGTTCTGGGACTCCAAGTGGTGCCACTGCCTCGGAGCCCTGGCCACTGAGGGCATAAACATTTTCTAGGCACCCGCTGCAGCCCTAGCCCAGGGCTAATTGTTTCACAGACTCTTATATGGTGGGTGTAACTGTAGCCAATGGGGAGTTGGTCTGGAGACAGCCTGTCGTGTGGTCTGTGAGGGCCAGGCCCCTGCAGTCCAGTGTCTAGCAGGGGCCCAGGCCCAGGTGAGGAGAGGGAATAAGGATTGAGAACTAGTTGGTCCAGTGCCTGGGCCCCAGCAGCTAGTTGGGGGTATTACTGTTCAGGTCTGTGATTGCTGGGCTTGGGCAGTTTCTGGAGGAGGGGGCCTGGAGTGAGGCCTTGTAGGATGAGTAGATTTGAAGGTGGGGAATGGGAAGCAGGCAAGAAGAATATAGGCAGAATGTGGGTAGAGTTGGAAAGCTGGGGTGATCGTCAAGGCCTTTTGCAGTCCAAACCCCGTTTTGTGGACTCTGGACTTGATCCTGAGGCAGTAGAGACCAGGGATGGTCCGAGAGCAGGAAGTAGCCCAGTCAAACTCCCACTTAGAAAGGTCAGTCTTCTATCAGAAGGCAAGTGGCCGGTGGGGGAGGGAAGGGGGCTTGTTAGGTGCTCTGCTGTGGGACAGGGAGGAGGGCAAGGCTGATGGGGGCTTCGGCTAGAGGTGGCCAATGACTAGGATGGTTCACAGATGGCCCAGATGCTTGTGCCTGCTGGCAGTGCTGGGAAAGGGGCTGTGCTAGCCAGGACATGGCTGAGATCTGGCATGAGGCCTGGCCCTGTGGCCACAGATTAACAAGTGTGTTTCTCTGCTCCAGTCCACAGTGAAGTGTGTGTGGCTTCCCGTGGACGCATCCTCTTCCCTGAGTCCTGTCCTGATTTCTGCTGTGGCACATGTTACAAACAATACTGCTGCTCTGATGTGCTGAAGAAATTTGTGTGGGATGAGGAAAAGTGTTCTGTGCCTGAGGCCAGGTGGGTGCCCGGTGGTCGCAGGGGGGGAGGCCTGAGCCCGCCCCGAGCAGGAGTGTACATGAAAGGGAAATAGCCCTGCCCCTCCGCCTCTCAGCCCCCTCGAGGTGGTAGAGCACTGGACCAGGGGTGGGGGTGGGGTGCCCCTGTTCTGGGCTGAGCTCCCCAGAGCTTGCTCAGTTAGCCCCTTGCCCCTTTCCCTGCGACCCTAGAGGACTGCAGCTCACCCACCTCACTCAGCCTTGGGCTGAGCAGGTTTCTCGGGGCTGGTGGCCTCAGCTGGCCCTGTGGCTCACCCCTGGGTATGTATGTACCTGGATGTGTACCTGTACCAGCAAGGTGCATGCCTTGGTGTGAGTGTACCCCACAGTTCGTGCATGCACCTGGTGGGGGATTGTATGTGATTTGTGTAGGTATCATCCTGTGGGCCCTGGAAGGCACGTCGCACTGCACCGTGCCTGTGTCCTCTTGGTCTGGCCCCTGGATTTGCATTGCATCTCGGTTTAGGCTGTTTCATGGGCTGGTCCCGAGGTGTCCCTTTGCCACATCTGTGTTTTGTGTTTGGTCACGGGTATAGAAACGGTTGAGATGGTCAAACTTCTCAGCTCATGGCAGGTTGATTATCATCAGTCTGGGCAAGACCAGCCCCTGTCATCTTACATATTTACTTTAATCTCACATGACCATTCCATTTCCCTCTCACTCCATAGACTACCAGTGTGTATGTCCTTTTCATGGTTTGGGTTTTATTTATTTATAAATTAAATTAAATTAATTAATTAATTTTTTATACTTTTTTAAAATTTTATTCATTTATTTGTATTTTTATTTTTTATGTTTTTTTAATTAAAAAAAATTTTTAATGTTTATTTACTCTTGGAGAGAGAGAGAGAGAGAGAGAGAGAGAGAGAAAATGTGAGTGGGGGAGGGGCAGAGAGAGAGGGAGACAGAATCCGAAGCAGGTTCCAGGCTCTGAGCTGTCAGCACAGGGCCCGATGCGGGGCTCGAAGTCACAATCTGTGAGATCATGACCTGAGTGAAGTTGGTTGCCCAACCGACTGAGCCACCCAGACACCCCACGTTTATTCATTTATCTATTATTATTATTTTTTATTAAAAAATTTTTTTTTTTAATGTTTATTTATTTTTGAGACAGAGAGAGACAGAGCATGAACGGGGGAGGGGCAGAGAGAGAGGGAGACACAGAATCGGAAGCAGGCTCCAGGCTCTGAGCCACCAGCCCAGAGCCCGACTCGGGGCTGGAACTCATGGACCGCGAGATCGTGACCTGAGCTGAAGTTAGACGCTTAACCGACTGAGCCACCCAGGCGCCCCCACGTTTATTTATTTTTGAGAGAGACTGAGTGCATGCACATGCACCGTTGCGCAAGTGGGGGAGGGTCAGAGAGAGACAGGGACAGTGGATCGGAAGGGGGCTCTGGCTGACAGCAAAGAGCCCGACATGGGACTCGAACTCACAAACCTTGAGATCATTACCTGAGCTGAAGTCGGACCCTTAACTGACGAGCCACCCAGGTGCCCCTATTTATTTAAAAAAAAAATTTTTTTTATGTTTATTTATTTTTGAGAGAAAGAGTGAGAGAGACAGAGTGCAAGCAGGAGAGGGGCAGAGAAAGAGAGGGAGACACAGAATCCAAAGCAGGCTCCCAAGCTCTTAGCTGTCAGCACAGAGCCTGACACAGGGCTCGAACCCACCAACCATGAGATCATGACCTGAACCGAAGTCGGAGCTTAACCTTAACTGACTGAGCCACTCAGGGGCTGAGCCCCTGAGCCACTGAGCCCCTCCCACCCATTTGTTTTTAAGTTTATTTATTTATTTTGAGAGAGAGAGAGAGTGCGTGCGTGCCTGTGTGCATGTGCATGTGTGTGCCAGCGTGGAAGGGGCAGAGAGAGGGAAACAGGGATCCAAAACAGGCTCTGTGCTGACAGCAGAAAGCCTGATGAGGGCTCAAATTCACAAATTGTGCGATCATGACCTGAGTCAAAGTCACATGCTTTAAATGACTGAGCTACCCAGACGCCCCTATTTTTTTAAATTTTATTTGAGAGAGAGAGAGTACAAGTGGGAGAGAGGGGCAGAGAGCCACTTTGTGCTTTGCAAAATGTACATTGTTTTGTGGGTACGATGAACTCTTTTACCTTTTGCATTCAGCACAGCGTCTGTAAGACCCATCCATGTTGCATTGTGTACATCCGGCCTGTGCCCACCCCTGTGGTGTCGTTCTCTTTGGTCTGAGTCCTAAGCTTGCTATCCTAGATAATTGTGATGGACATCCTCCTGTACTTCCTATCTCCTTTTATGGAACCATGTGAGAATTTTTTGGAAGTGTGCATGGGAGCAAATTGCCAGGTTAGTGAGATGTATGTAATTACTGACTAAGAAAGTGATCTTGGGAATGGCGACACCAGGCTGCATACACTGCCAGCCACACCTGAAGATTACTTCCAACCTTTTGGTGTCCTTACATTTATGCATGTGTCTTTTTTAAAGAAATCCATTCCAGTAATTTTTTAAAATACAGGAGCATTTCATTTAAATTTAGTGTAATATTGTGCTGGGACTATATTTGCCAGGTTATTTTGTGCTTTTTATTGGTCTCTCTCCTATTCATTCTGTACTTCTTTCTTTTTAACTTACCATATTGTTTTGGTTTGTTTTTATTCCATTTTTTTTCTTCTACTGTTTATTTCTTTTATACTCTGTATTGCTTTTGCTCCTTCTTGCCTCATTGCACAGGCTGGGACCTCCAGTGCAGTGTTGAATAGAAGTGATGAGAGCAGATATCTCTTTCTGGGTTTCAATTTAGGGAGAAAACATTCAGTATTAAGTATGATGCTAGCTGTAGCTTTTTCATTGGTGCCTCTTATCAGAATGAGGAAGTTGCTTTCTATTTCTAGTTTGCTTGGACTTTTAGTCATGAAGGGATCTTGAATTTTGTCAAATAGTTTTCCTGTATCTGTACTTTCTCCTAGGTAATTACTCTTTAAAAAAAAAAATCTTTTAAGTTCATTTATTTATTTTTGAGAGAGAGAGAGAGAGATTGCGCAAGTGGGAGAGGGACAGAGAGAGAGAGAAGGAGACACAGAATTCAAAGCAGGCTCCAGGCTCTGAGCTGTCAGCATAGAGCCCCACATGGGGCTTGAACCCACAAACTGTGGGATCATGATCTGAACCAAAGTCGGATGCTTAACCAACTGAGCCATCCAGGTGCCTCAGTCTTTTTCATAGTACTGTAAGTAGTATAGTTTAAAATTCTCATTATGTATTGATACAGAGAAAGGTAATATATTTTAATAAATTGACCTTGTATCCAGAGACTTTACTAAATTTACTTATTAATTTGAGTGATTTTAATTGAAATTTCTTTAGAATTTTCTACAAAAATAGTCACATCATGTGCAGTTAATGTCTTATTTTTTCCATTCCAATTCTTATACTTTTAATTAATTTTTCTTGTTTTATTACACTGGCTCGGATCTCCAGTACAATGATGATTGAAAGTGGTGATAGGTAGCATTCTTGTTTCTGGTTCCAGAGGGAAGGCTTTCATCATTTCCTGGTTAAAAAATGTTTGCTGTAGTTTTGTATGTGTGTGGTTTTTAATGTTTATTTATTTTTGAGAAGAGAGAGTGTTAGTGGGGGAGGGGCAGAGCTGGGGGTGGGGGGGTGGCGGGAAGTTGGGGAACAGAAGATCTGAAGCAGCCTTTCTGCTGACAGCAACGAGCCTGACGCGAGGCTCAAACTCACAAACTGTGAGATCATGACCTGAGCCAAAAATGGATGCTCAACTGACTGAGCCACCCAGACTCTCCTGCTGTAGTTTTTTTTTTTTTTAAGACACCTTTTATTAGACTAGGCTTCTGCTATTCTTCCCCCACCCCCCGCTATTCTAATAGTGATATTAAGAACTCTTTTTCACAAACCTTTGGTGCCTTAAAAAAATTTTGTTTCCAACGTTTATTTATTTATTTATTTATTTATTAAATGTTTATTTATTTTTGAGACAGAGAGAGACAAAGCATGAACGGGGGAGGGTCAGAGAGAGAGGAAGACACAGAATCTGAAGCAGGCTCCAGGCTCTGAGCTGTCAGCACAGAGTCCGATGCGGGGCTCGAACTCACAGACCACGAGATCATGACCTGAGCTGAAGTCGGACACTTAACTGACTGAGCCACCCAGACACCCCGTTTATTTTTGAGAGACAGAAACAGAGTGTGAGTGGGGGAGGGGCAGAGAGAGAGGGAGACACAGAATCTAAAGCGCAGAGCCTGGTGCGGGCTTGAACCCATGGACCTTGAGATCATGACCTGAGCTGAAGTCAGACACCCAACCAATTGGGCCACCCAGGCAAATATTTGGTGCCATTTATTTATTTATTGTTTATTTTTTTAAGTTTATTTATTTATTTATTTTTAACATTTATTCATTTCTGAGAGACAGAGACAGAGCACAAACAGGGGAGGGACAGAAAGAGAGGGAGATACAGAATCGGAAGCATTATCCAGGCTCTGAACTCTCAGCATGATGCGGGGTTTGAACCCAAGAACTGTGAGATCATGACCTGAGCTGAAGTCAGATGCTTAACCAACTGAGCCACCCAGGTGCCCCTCTTTGGTGCCTTTTAAAAGGAACATATTTCAGGGCGCCTGAGTGGCTCAGCTGGTTGAGCTTCTGACTTGGTTCAAGTCATGGTCTCATGGTTCACAAGTTCGAGCCCCACATCGGGCTCTGTGCTGATGGCTCAGAGCCTAGAGCCTGCTTTGCAGGTTCTGTGTCTCCCTCTCTCTCTGCCCCTCCCCTGTTCATACTCTGTCTCTCTCTCCCTCAAAAATAAATAAAACATTTTAAAAAATTAAAAAAAAAAAAAGGAACATATTTCTGGGGTGCCTGGCTGGCTCAGTTGGAGGAGCATGTGACTGTTGATCTTAGGGTCATGAGTTTGAACCTCACATTGGGGATAGAGATTATTTAAATAAATAAATATTTCAAAGGAACATATTTCTTTTGGGTAAATATCTTGGAGTAAAATTGCTGAGTCACTGGTGCATGTGTTCAGCTTCCAGATACTGGCAGATACTTCCAGTTTTCTAACACTGTACCATTTACACTCTTGCCAGCCATGTATGAGAGTCCCAGTTTTCTATACATCCTCTCTAAACTTGGCATTGTAAGTCATTTTTAAAAATTGAGCTAGGGGCGCCTGGGTGGCTCAGTCAGCTGAGCATCCAACTTCGGCTCAGGTCATGATCTCGCGGTCCGTGAGTTCGAGCCCCGCGTCGGGCTCTGTGCTGACAGCTCAGAGCCTGGAGCCTGTTTCAGGTTCTGTGTCTCCCTCTCTCTCTGACCCTCCCCCGTTCATGCTCTGTCTCTCTCTGTCTCAAAAATAAATAAACGTTAAAAAAAAAAAATAAAATAAAATAAAAATTGAGCTATAATCAATACAGCAAAATGCACAGGTCTGAATGTTTCAGTTTGATGAGTTTTAATAAATGTATACTTCTCACATATAATATCTCAGTCAAGATCTAGATCATTGCTATTGCCTAGGTTTTAATTTCAGTAATTTTGGTGAATGTGTGGTGATACCTCATTGTGTTGTTTTCTTTTAAGATTTAAGTCTTTTGAGATTTATTGAGACTCATTTTATGACCCAACCTATACTGTACCTTGGTAAATGTTTCATATGAACCTGAAAAATGGTATATTCTGCAGTTGTTGGGTATAGTGCTTTATAAGTGTCAGATCAAGTTGGTTGATAATAGTGTTTAGTTCTTTTCTGCCTTTTGGTTTTGTCTGCTTGCTTTATTGATTACTGGAGACCACAGATATGTTTGTTGTTTGAGTTCTGTCAATATTTGCTTCATGAGTTCTGATGCTTTGTTATTAGGTGCATACATATTTAGGGTTGGTTTGACTTTCTGATGAATTTTTCATTTTATCATATGTAATGTTCCTCTTTATCTCTTGTATAACCATTGTAAGCCTCAAAGACAGTATTTTAATTGTTTTTGACAGTGAATATTTATTTATTTATTTCAATATGAAATTTATTGTCAAATTGGTTGTCATACAAGACAGTGAATATTTATTTACATTTATCCATATCTTTACCTTCTCGCTGCTTCTTATTGCTTCCTGCATCTTTAAGCCTCAACTGAGATCATGTTCCTTCTGCCTCTCATGAGGTATGCTGGTGTCAAATTTTCTTGGTTTTTGTTTCTCTGAAAATGTCGTTATTTCACCTTCCTCCTCAAAGTATATTTTTCCTGGTTATAGATTTCTAGGTTGGCAGCTACTAATTTTTCTCAGCACTTTAAAGCTTTCATTCCATTCTTTTTTTTTTTTTACGTTTATTTATTTTTTTAGCAATCTCTACACCCATCATGGGGATCAAACTTATGACCCTGAGGTCAAGAGTCATTGCATACTGGGGCGCCTGGGTAGCTCAGTCGGTTAAGTGTCTGACTTTGGCTCAAGTCATGATCTCACAGTTTGTGAGTTAGAGCCCCGCATTGGGCTCTGTGCTGACAGCTCAGAGCCTGGAGCCTGCTTCGGATTCTGGGTCCCCCTCACTTTTCTCCCCCTCCCCCACTCGCACTCTCCCTCTCTCTTTCAAAAATAAATAAACATTAAAAAAAAAAAAACACTAAGAGTCATTGCATACCCTTCCAACTGAGCCAGCCAGGCACCCCGTTCCGTTGTCTTCTGTTGTCTATTATTTCTGTTGAGAAACCAGTTGACAGTTTAATGATTGCTCCTTTGCAAGCAATATGGTTTTTCTGACTACTTAAAAAAAAATTTTTTTTTAATGTTTATTTTTGAGGGAGAGACAGAGGAGTGGCAGGACTGGGAGACAGAATCCGAAGTAGGCTCCAGGCTCCAAGTTGTCAGCACAGAGCCTGATGTGGGGCTTGAACCCATGAACTGCAAGATCATGACCTGAGCCAAAGTGGGACACTCAACCGACTGAGCCACCTAGGCGCCCCTGTTTATTTTTGAGAGAGAGAGAGACAGAGAGACAGAGAGAGAGAGAGAGAGAGAGAGAGAGACAGAGTACGAGCAGGGGAGGGACAGAGAGAGAGGAGACACAGAATCCGAAGCAGCTCCAGGCTCTGAGCTGTCAGCACATAGCCCAGCGTGGGGCTCAAACTCATGAACCATGAGATCATGACCTGAGCTGAAGTCAGACACTTAACCAACTGAGCCACCCAGGTGCCCCAATGATTGTTTATTTATTTTTTATTTTATTTTTTATATATTTTTTAAAGAAGCTAAGTATTTATTTTTAAAAATTTTTTTTTAACATTTATTTATTTTTGAGACAGAGAGAGACAAAGCATGAACGGGGGAGGGTCAGAGAGAGAGGGAGACACAGAATCTGAAACAGGCTCCAGGCTCTGAGCAGTCAGCACAGAGCCCCATGAGGGGCTTGAACTCACGGACCGCGAGATCATGACCTGAGCCGAAGTCAAATGCTTAACTGACTGAGCCACCCAGGCGCCCCATTTATTTTTTATTTTTATTTATTTTTTAATTTTTAAAAATTTTTTTTTTCAGCGTTTTTTATTTATTTTTGGGACAGAGAGAGACAGAGCATGAACGGGGGAGGGGCAGAGAGAGAGGGAGACACAGAATCGGAAACAGGCTCCAGGCTCTGAGCCATCAGCCCAGAGCCTGACGCGGGGCTCGAACTCACGGACCGCGAGATCGTGACCTGGCTGAAGTCGGACGCTTAACCGACTGCGCCACCCAGGCGCCCCATATTTTTTAATTTTTTTAATGTTTATTTATTTTTGAGAGAGAGAAAGCATGAGCAGAGAGAGACGGAGACACAGAATCTGAGGCAGGCTCCAGGCTCCAAGCTGTCAGCACAGAGCCTGATGTGGAGCTCAGAGCCACGAACCAAGAGATCATGGCCCGAGCCAAAGTCAGACAGTCAACCAACTGAGCCACCCAGGTGCTCCTGTTTGTTTAATTTTGAGAGAGAGAGAGAGAGAGAGACAGAGACAGAGACAGAGACAAAGAGAGACAGAGCGTGAGCAGGTGAGGGACAGAGAGAGAAGGAGACACAGAACCTGAAGCAGGCTCCAGGCTCTGAGCTGTCAGCACAGAGCCCAATGCAGGGCTCAAACCCACGAACCATGAGATCATGACCTGAGCCAAAGTCGGACACTTAGCTGAGCCACCCACGTGTCCCTTTCTCTTTGGTCTTGTATTCATGTTGTCTAGTGTCCTAGTGTTTCTGAAAACTTTGTAATGTGTGCCTAACATTACATTTGCAAAATTGACTGTAGAAATTTGGAGCTCAGGACTTCTGAGGAGAAGTCTTGCTTTTGCAGGGACACGGCACTCTCAGACCACCTTGGCCTAACTGCAGAGGCCAAGAGGATTAGGAGCTCAGCTCTCTGCTCACTTTCTCCCTTATTCTTGGGGTGCAGCTTTTTAGGTCTCATCCCCAGTTGGTGGGAATCATCAGAGAATCATCGTCACTTGGTGGGCTCTGAGTCCAATCTCCACTCAGCCCCTCAGCTGCCCCTCTGAAGTTGGCTAGTGCCCCCGGGAGCAACAGGGCCTCAGATGCTGGGTTAGCTTCCCTGGGTCTCTCTTTCCAGCCTCCCACACACCAGCTTGGCATCCTCTGCTCTGTTATTGCTCACCAAAGCCTACATACTGATTCTTTTTTTTAAGTTTTATTTATTTGAGTAATCTCTATACCCGACCTGGGGCTTGAACCCATGACCTGGAGATCAAGAGTTGCATGCTTTTTTGACTGAGCCAGCCAGGAGCCCTTGCTCTCTGATTTTTTAAAAGTATTTTCTCCTCAGCTTCAGTTTTCCTTCAAACTTAGGGTGTAGTTGTTCCTCATGCTTTTGAATTTTGTTCTACATTTAATTTTGGAAAGTTTCAATATATACAAAAACAAGAGAATAATAACTCCACATCCATGACCTGCTTCCATAGTTACCCACACTCTGACCATACACTTTCCACCACTTTTTTTCCTCATTAATTAATTAATTAATTAATTTTTTAACGTTTATTCATTTTTTGATAGAGACAGAGTGCGAGTGGGGGAGGGGCAGAGAGAGAGGGAGACACAGAATCTGAAACAGGCTCCAGGCTCTGAACTGTCAGCACAGAGCCTGATGCGGGGCTCGAACTCACGGACTGTGAGATCATGACCTGAGCTGAAGTCAGACGCTCAACCAACTGAGCCATCCAGGTGCTCCTTTTCCTCATTATTTTAAAACAAAATAAAAATTAAACCATCATAAAAATTTCTCCTCAAATGTTAGTTTTTATCTATACAAATGAGTCCTTTGTAAAGAAATATAACCACTGTATCAATAGTACATTTAGCACAATTAACAGTAATTCATTAATAATTTTCTTAAAAATTTTTTTTGTTTATTTTGAGAGAGACAGAGCGCGAGCAGGGGAGGGGCAGAGAGAGAGGGAGAGAGAGAATCACAAGTAAGCTCCACGCTGTCAGTGCAGATCCTGACGCAGGGCTCAAACTCACGAAACTGTGAGATGGTGACCTGAGCCGAAATCGGGAGTTGGACGCTTTACCGAGCCCCCACCATTTCTTTTTTAACTTTGTGACATGGTAATCTTCCTTTGCTGATTTCTAGCTTAGTAGCACTGTGGTTTGAAAAGATACTTTGTATGATACCAATCTTTTCAAATCTATTGAGCCTGCCAGGCCTTACCTGTGGTCTGTACTGGAGAATGTTTCCATGTGCACTTGAGAAAAATGTGTGGGGGGCGCCTGGGTGGCTCAGTCAGTTAAGCGCCGGGTTATGATCTCATGGTTGATGGGTTTGAGCCCTGTGTCAGGCTCTGTGCTGACAACTCAGAGCCTGGAGCCTGCTTCAGATTCTGTGTCTCCCTCTCTCTCTGCCCCTCCCCCACTCACACACACACACACACACACACACACACTCTCTCTCTCTCTCTCTCTCTCTCTGTCTCAAAAATAAAATAAACATTAAAAAAATTAAAAAAAAAAAAAAAAAGAAGAATGTGTGGCATTCTAGCCTGAGATCCTGGTGTGTGTGATAGTCATGCTCAGGAGGCCATTAGGGCTACTCGCCGGCCCCGTACAGGACTGGCTTTGGTGCATGTTGTGTGTGTGCACTAAGGTAGCATTTGTTCCTGGTATGCTGGGTGGGGCTCGGGTGTATTAACTGTGAGTTTTCCTCTTTGCAGCGTGTCCACTGATATAGAGCCACTGGAGCAGCTGGGCTCGGCGCTGAGGTTCCGTTCCAGCTTGGACAGCGACCCCATGTCAGGGTAAATAAAACCTGCAGGCTGCGTGCATCTTTCTGGCCAAGATGACAAGGGGCTCAGCGGGCTAGAGTGAGGGCTGTGGGGACTGGGATGCCGCAGAGTCATTGTAGTGACTAGCCCCAGAGACTGACCACCGGGTCCCTTGCTCCTCATGTTGGAAAGTTGTGTCCTCATCATCGTACTCAGGAATGGGAGGACTATGGTTGGCAGTTGAAAGGCCAAGGGTAGGGGTCCATGTTGACCTAGGTGATAGGGAGGGCATGATGGTGACGGTGGTGACAGGGATGGTGTGATCGTGACGGCGACGGGTCAATGGTGGTGATGTGGTGGGGCTTTGGTGGCGATGGTGATACAGTGATGGTGGTGATGGTCTCAGGGCAATGGTGGTGACGGGGCGACAGTGATGGGTGAAGAGGTGACGGGTGATGGCGGTGGGCGATGGTGGTGCAGGTGCACGGTGGTGAGGTAATGATGGAGCGCGGTGAAGATGCTGGGACAACCGATGACACCCAGTCCCCGTGTCTGGGCTTGTGAGTTATGGTTGCTGTGTCAGGGCCCTTCTGTCAGGGGGCCAGGGAACAACCCAATCTTTGAAAGCTCAGTTCCCTCGGCCAGTTTCCTGCTGTGTCTTGTTGCCACCATGACTATGTGTTGTGACACATGTTTCATGCGGATGGAGTAAGCGTGCAGCCACTGGTGTGTTTTCCTGGTGGGGTCTGTTCCACGTGCCGCCTGCCCCTGCCCTGGTGGATCTAGAAGCCCCTTTTGGGAGAAGATCTGCCCAGGCCTGGTTGCCCCTTAGGAAGAAGAGACTTTGGGCTCAGGGCTTGCACGGGGGTCCAGGTGCTTGCCTGCCCCATCCTGCCCTGTGGACCTGGGTGGATGTGGAATCAGACGGGGCACCGGGGAGTGGGGAGGGGAGAAGTGCAGCCTGTGGTCCCCCCTCAGCGCCCAGGGCCCGGCCTCTGTACTCCCGTCTGCTGGCTGATCCTGCCCCCTTGGCCGACTGGGGACTGACGCCTCGATGAGCCCCTCCCTCCACATCCAGGGAATGCCCTTCCACTGTTGAGTCCCAGAACTGTGGGCTTTCAGATGGCCCCACAGGATGTTCTGATGTCCAGCCAGTGTGGGCCGGGGGCAGCCCAGGGGTGGGCCTTGTCCTGAGGACAGTGGGCAGCATGGGGTTCTGGGCAGTGCTCGTCTGAATGGTGTTTTAGGAAGACCACTCTGGCTGCTCTATGGAGGATGAAGGCAGCAGGCAGGGACGGGGTGGCGGGTGGCTAGTGGGAGGCAGCCATGGCTTCCCAGTCCAAGGTGTTGGGAGGCTAGAGGGAGACTGGGTTTGGTGGGGTGCTATGAGGCTGGAGACGGGCATTCAGCAGCTGCGCTAGGGAGGGGTGGGGGAAGCTGGTCTCTGTTGACAGGGCCAGAGGTCTGGCCCTGTGAGAGGATGTGGGACAAGGAATAGGTTTGGGGTGAAGGGCTCAGGTTGGGTGGCAGGAGTGTGTTGAGGACTGAATCTGAGGGTCAGCAACGTTTGAAGAATGGCCTCAGGAGGAGCTGAGCGGGAGGGTTCAGAAAAGTGGGAGGAAAGAGGAAGACGCCCGGTCCGTGGGGTATTGAGAAATGTGGATGCCATACCACAGAGGCCATGGCACCTGTGGCAGGAGCCGTTCAGTGCAATGGATTGAAGAGTGAGTTGGAAATGGGTAGGCGAAGTGAGTGTAGACAGCTTCAGGGAGATATCTGGTTGTGAACCAGTGAGGAGTAAGACAGGAGTTGGAGGAGGAGTCAGGGTGAAGAAGGGCTTCTTTGGTGCTGGTGGAGACTTAGGCTGGGAAAGGGGACAGAGGGGACGCTGCAGAACAAGGTCCCTGAGGGGCATAGGAGGAATGACTGCCAGGGCTTGTGGCAGGCAGTTAGGGAGGTGACTGGGACGAGCCCAGGAGCACCTGTCGCGCCTTGAGGTGTGCACCAGTCACGGAACTGGTGAGCAGGGCTACACGCTGCAGCGTGCACACCACTGTGCCTGGTGGGGGTGCCTGTGCCTCCTGCCCTGCCTGTGCCCTTCATGCCTCCTGCCCCAGACGTGCTGCCCACTGAGAAGTGCTGACAGTAATGCTGTTGACTTGCCCCCACCCTGCTCTGCCCCGTCTCTTCTCTGCTTTCTTACCAGAGCCCCTGTGTCTCACATGACACCTGTCTTAATAAAGGTTTAGGGTTTGGGAAGTAGGTACCAGGCAGGTAAAAGGGCACAGTCACCAACGACACTTCTGTGAATGCCCTCAGGTGGCTGCCTGTCCATTCTCTCAGGTGGGCATCTGTGTGCTGCCCCCTCGGCCAAGGGTGCTGTTTATCCACTGGAGTGTGGGCTCCTTGGTGGGTCCGGCACCTGCTGCCCAGGCCATGGCTGGGAGCTCCAGGGAAGCCTCGATAGAAGGAAAAACCCCTTGTCTCCCTCTGTGAGTGACTCCTTGGGTTCCCCAAGAATGAGGCACCAGCTCAGAGCACAGGGACCCAGATGAGACTATTTCTGCCTGTCACAGCCTGGATGGGTGATATCTTCCCTGAATGTGGCACTGTGCTCCCTATGGTGTGGCCATGTTATCCATGGGCCTGGAGTTGGCCCAAGTCTTCTGCCTGCTCCCCACCTTTGGTAGGCGAGCCCCATCCTGCCCTATTGAATGGTCAGTGGCTGTGTCCCTTTTTGGCTTGTTCCCTCTCCAAAGCTTTCTTGCTCCTCTGTCATGGTTCTTTTGGATCCTGATTTCATTGTCCCTTCCCAGTCTCTTGCTACTCATGGGATGGTCAGGCAGGATTGGCATGTTTTTAAGCACCTGACTGGTAGGATGCATGGCTTCAGACCCCAGGCAGGCTGCAGCTGACCCTCCATCCTGACTCTGCTGTGACAGTTTGTAGGAAAGGCATACAGGTCCTTGAGGTGAGATGAGGCAATGGTGCACCTGTCCTGGCCCTCCCAGCATCCTTTCTGCAGCTCTCACACCCACTGTGTCACGGCCAGTCCCCTGTCTTGCCAGCGTCATGGTGAAAGTGCTGGTGTCCCTGCTCCAGAGATGGCCTTTCCCCAGTCTGAACATTGGGAGTCTTTGGCCTTCTGGGACCCCCCAGTTCAGCCCCACCTGCTCCCTGCCTGGGCTGACTCTATTTTTTGAACTTGGCCTTTGGTGTCTTTGATCTGGGAGGTAGCCCCAACCTTGGGAATATCATTCCTTCCTCTCAGAGGCATGGTTCAACTGGAATTGTGGCCATTGGTACCACAGACCCCTGCCACACTGCAACCACCCCTCAAATATTACCCTTCCCCAGAACATCATGCCTTGCTGTCCTACGAGGTGCTGCCCCTGGGTCCCTGAGTGAGTTTTTCATTCATCAGGTATGTATTGAACACTTATTGTATGCTTGTCACTGGAGTTACAGTGATGGCCCAAAGCAGGTGCAGTCTGTACCTCTGTGAATCCACGGGTGGAGGCAAGGTACATGTTAATCAAATGCTCACATTGAGTGTTTATAAACTGAGGTAGACAGGAAGTTCTTACCTAAACTTATCTGCATGGTCAGGGGAAGTGTTCCTGATGAAATAATATTTTGAGCTGAGTTCTGAATGGTGAACAGAAATTAACTACATGGGGGTGAGACAAAGAGAAGAGTGGATCAAGCAGGAGGCACTGCATGTGCAAAGGCCCTGAGGTAAGATACAGCATGGGGCTTTGCAAAGCTGAAAGGAAGGTGATGTGGCCAGAGCACAGAGAACAAGGTAAGGTGGGAGTCCCAGACCACACAAGTTTTATTTTATTTAGACTTTATTTTATTTTATTTTTTTTAAATTGTTTTTTAACGTTTATTTATTTTTGAGACAGAGAGAGACAGAGCATGAATGGGGGAGGGGCAGAGAGAGGGAGACACAGAATCCGAAACAGGCTCCAGGCTCTGAGCTGTCAGTACAGAGCCCGACGCGGGGCTCGAACTCACGGACTGCGAGATCGTGACCTGAGCCGAAGTCGGCCGCTCAACCGACTGAGCCACCCAGGCACACCTAGACTTTATTAATTAAAGATTAAAATTTGTCTTATTGTAAGTTTTACTATCTGGTGAGACAGATCCTAGATCCCCCCCCCCCCTTTTTTGTAAACTATAATATATATACAGATAAGTACAAATAGATACACATAATTTATCTCTTTTTAATTTTTAAATTTTTTTAAGACTTTTTTTTGGTGGTGGGGGGACACCTGGCTGGCTGTCATTTCAGCATCCCGCTCTTAATTTCAGCTCAGGTCATGATCCCAGGATTGTGGGATCGAGCCCTGTGTTGGGTTCAGTGCAGAGTGTGGAGCCTCCTTAGGATTCTCTCTTTCTCTCTGTCTCTCTCTCACCCCTTCTGCCCCTCTCCCCTGTCCATGCTCTCTCTCTCTAAAAGAAAATTTAGGGGTGCCTGGATGACTCAGTTAAGCATTCTACTTCAGCTCAGGTCATGGTCTCACCATTTGTGAGTTTGAGCCCCACATCAGGCTCTCTGCTGTCAGCATAGACCCTGCTTCAAATCCTCTGTCACCCTCCCTCTCTGCCCCTCCCCCACTTATGCTCTCTCTCTCTCTCAAAAAAAAATTTTTTTTAAGGTTCATTTATTTTTGAGAGAGAGAGAGAGAGACAGAGTGCGAGTGGAGGAGTTGCAGAGAAAGAGGGAGACACAGAATCTGAGCTGTCAGCACAAAGCCTGATGTGTGGCTCGAACCCATGAGCCATGAGATCATGACCTGAGCTGAAGTTGGATGCTTGACCGACTGAGCCACCCAGGTGCCCCCCAATTTTTTTAAAACAAAATTTTAAAAAATATTTTATTTATTTATTTCTATTAAAATATCTGAGCTTTTTTTTTTTTTTTTTAAGTTTATTTAAGAGAAGAAACGTGCATGGATGAGCACGTGCAAACAGGGGCAGGGCAGAAAGGAGAGAGAGAATCCCAGGTAGGCTTCGTGTTGTCCGCATGGGGCCTTGGGCCGGGCTAAATCTCACAAACTGAGATTATGACCTGAGCCGAAATCAAGAGTCAGATTCTTCACTGACTAAGCCACCCAGGCACGCCAATTTTTTTACTTTTAAGTAATCTCTACATGCAATGTGGAGCTCAAACTCACAACCCAAGATCAAGAGTCATGTGCTATGCTGACTGAGCCAGCCAGGTGCCCCAGATACAGCTTAACAAGTAAATTATAAAGCGACTTCCTGTGTGATCCTGAGAGCTATAGGAGCCATAGCAGGCTTTTGAGCAGGAGTGACATGATCAGACCTGGCAGGTTGGCCAGGGGCACTTGAGGAGGCACTTACATCATCCTGGCAAGGTAGGCTACTGGCTTGGAACATGTGCTGGTGGGAGAGGGGGTCCTGAGGGGATTCGTGTGTCATCCAGGAGGCCCTGGGGGTTGCTGGTGGGCCTAGATCACTGAAGGTACCCATCAAGGAGGACAGCTGGAACGGGGCTGGTGGGCTGAGTTGGGGCTGAGCAGGAGTGTGGCTTGGGCACTCAGGGCATCTCAGATCCCATGGCAGCGTCTCGGCAGGAGGACGGATGGATAGCCTTGGTGAGAGGCCAGGTCGGGGCACGTGAGACTGGGGACACAACTCTGGGAGGACCACCTGAACACTTGGCTTCCCTGCCTGCTCCTGGCCCCTCTGGTGCAGCTGGGCCTTGCTGTGTCTTTAAGAGCTCTGTGTTGCTCTTCCTGCCACTGACGTCAGGGATAGGGGAGGGCCAAGATCTGCTTTCCTTTTCCTCGAAAGGGGAGGAGATTGAAACTGAGTGGCCCATGATGGAAAGAGGGGAAGTCCAGGGCTCCTGGCGGCCCTGGAGTGAAGGCAGAGGCTAACATGGGGTGAGCTTGGGCGCCATACTGTGTGCGTGTGTGTGTGTGTGTGTGTGTGTGTGTGTGTGTGTGTTTCTTTCTCTCCATTCCTTGGGGGCAGCAGAGGGCCTGGGAGGAGCTTATGAATCAGGGGAAGGTGAGGGGCCGGCACAGTGGCCAGTGGTTCCTGCTTTGCAAATGCGGTTGTGTATTTTGGAGTCCAGAGCATGAAAGGTCTGTTCTTCACCTGTCCCTGGGCTGTGAGGGGCCCTGCTGAGGTGGTGCTGCCCCTCCGGACTGTGAGGGGCAGCTTCTCCCCCCAGGTCGGGGCAGGGCGGGGTGGAGCCACAGCCTTCCCCTGGGTCTTCAGTAGAGGCAGAGGCCCTAACAGCTCGCCAAGGTTCTTCCAAGTTTTATTTTTTAATTAAAAAAAATTGTTTTTGAAGTAGTCTCCATGCCCAGTGTGCGGCTTGAGATCAAGAGTCTCATGCTCTACCAACTGAGCCAGTCAGGTGCCCCTCCTTCCATGTTTTTTAATTTTTAATTTTAGAGAGAGAGAGAGTGCGAGTGGGGTAGAGGGGAGGGGACGGGGTGGGGGGGGGGAGAGAGAGAGAGAGAGAGAGAGAGAATCTGAACCAGGATCCATGCTCAGCATGGAGCCTGACATAAGGCTTGATCTCACAACCCTGGGATCATAACCTGAGCTGAAATCAGGAGTTGGACGCTCAACCGACTGAGCCACCCAGGCACCCTGCTCCTTCCATGTTTTAGGTGCAGTCAGCAAGCATGTACATTTTCTTAGAATAGAGCTTGGTCCCTTGGCACCTGTGGAGGAGAACAAGGGTCTCTGCCCTTGAAAGTCAATTTTAGTGACCTTCCTGCCCAAAACTGTTCTTTCTTAAAGCCCCTCCACTCTGTTGTGGTCCTTGCTGAGGGCCCGGCATCAGGCCCTTCCGGAAGGCAAGATTACCTCCAGCACGCCTATATTGTCTACCTGTTTCTTTCTTTTTTTTTTTTAATTTTTTTTTTAACGTTTTTTTAATTTATTTTTGAGACAGAGAGAGACAGAGCATGAACGGGGCAGGGGCAGAGAGAGAGGGAGACACAGAATCGGAAGCGGGCTCCAGGCTCTGAGCCATCAGCCCAGAGCCCGACGCGGGGCTCAAACTCACGGACTGCGAGATCGTGACCTGAGCTGAAGTCGGACGCCCAACCGACTGAGCCACCCAGGCGCCCCTGTCTACCTGTTTCATTGTTCACCGGCCTGCAATACTGGCCAGAGTGCAGGAGCCCACCCACTGGTACAGTGCTTGGCATCCAGCAGGCTCACTGTCACTCCGGGAGGCCAGCAACCCTACTCCGGGGCCAGTGCTGAGTCTGTGTTCTCTGCGTGCCTCTCCTCACGCTTCTGGCCACACTGGCCTCGGCTCTCCTGGAATTTCCCCCCATCTTTGTCCCTTGTGCTTCCACAGTCATTTAACCTTCAACATCTGCCTCCTGCACTGGGCTGTGGGCTTCCGGAGGCCAAGGGCGGGTCTGTCTCACCCACTGCTGAGTTTCTGGTTTGTGGCATGTGCTCGATAACCGTCTGCTGACTAGGCGGAGGTGGCCAAGACGGGTGTATGGTGGGGAGGCGCGGGAAGAACTCCCTGCCGTGCTCCTCGGGCGGGGCAAGAGGGGTAGACCTTGGGTGCTTTATACAGACTCATAAGACAAACCCCATTTTACACGTGAGGAAATGGATTCTGAAAGAGGTTCAAGCTACACAACCTAGATGTTGCTCTGTGTCGCCCAGAGTCTCCTCTGGCAAGAGGGGTGCCTCTGGGAATGGTGGGGTGTGGACTCTGTCCTGGGCAGGGGCGAGAGGCCCTGGGTCATGATCGGCTCTTTGGCAGGTTTGGGGCAACCGTAGCCATCGGCCTGACCATCTTTGTGCTCTCTGTCGTCACCGTCATCATCTGTTTCACCTGCTCCTGCTGCTATCTCTACAAGATGTGCTGCCGGCCACGTCGTAAGCACGCCCGTCCCCTCCCCACCCCGCCGGGACCCTTGGTGTATGGGGTGCAGACCCCAGGCGGCAAGGGGAGCCGAGCGGCGCCCTGGCTTGGTTAAGCCCGAGCGAGGGGTGGCAGTGGTCCTGACTGGGATTCTCTTTGCAGCGGTTGTGACCACCACCACGGCCACCACCGTGGTACACACCCCTTACCCTCAGCCTCCAAGTGTGCCGCCCAGCTACCCCGGACCGACGTACCAGGGCTATCACCCCATGCCCCCGCAGCCAGGGATGCCAGCGGCACCCTACCCGACACAGTACCCACCACCTTACCCCGCCCAGCCGTTGGGCCCCCCGGCTTACCATGAGACATTGGCTGGTGAGTACCACTGCCAGCTCTGACCCTTCCTGAACCCCCTAAATCTCCTGCCTCTGCCCCCTCACACTGCAGCCCCCGTGCTCATAACCAACCAGTGTCCTCTCTATTTTCAGGAGGTGCGGCCATGCCCTACCCTGCCACCCAGCCTCCTTACAACCCAGCCTACATGGACCCCCCGAAGGCAGCCCCCTGAGCATGTCCCTGCATCTGGGGCTGCCACCATGTGTGTGTACGTGTGTGTGCGCGCGCGCGTGTGAGACTGGGTACGCAGGCATGGTCCTTTTCTCCCCGTGCGTGGTGCGTGAGTCCTGTTTGTACACGAGACTTCTCGTGATGCTGACGTGGTGGGAAGCAGTCCTTGCCAGAGTTGCTGGGACCCTACTTTGTTCTCTTCCTCACTTGAAATCGTGCTCTTTTGAAATCTCAAACAAAATTCAAAGACTGGGGTGAGTTCTTTTCCATACCACCCCAGGGAGACCAGGTGGGGCTTGTGTCATGCTAGGATAGTACAGCTTTCCGTGGGCAGCGTGCATATATGTTCCAGTTTCGGTGGAGCGGCTAGCCACTGCTTGAGGCCATGGCCTGTCCCCAGGGCATGGGGGATTCTTCAGAGAACCAGAGCTATGATGCAGGCCTGTGGGTGAAGTTTGGGACCTGGCTAAGTTGGATTTTAATCCTTTCAGCAGATGTCCCATAGTCCCCAGATCCTGTGCTGTGCCCAGGGGAGGGTGGGCAGCCTCCTGAGATCGAAACACTTCAGGCAGAGCCCCACCCATCCCCGACCACTGTCTGACTGGATGGTCCCTGCATTCTTCCTGGCACCACCCAGAGGGCTACATCCACCCACAGTTCTGGCTGCCCTGGCTGGCCATGACCCCCCATCACAGGTAGGCAGGGTAGCCTCTGTCCACCGGCACACTCAGGTGTCCTCCCTGCAGTGTTATTGCCTTTTAGCCAAACATTTTGTCTGTTTTCTGTTTCAAAGTGTGTATGATAGTTGTGAGGCCAAGACCCCTAAGTCCTGGAGGAAAACTGGCCCACAGTCTGACCTCTGATAGTCCCTGCTTCTCCCGTCACCAGCTTCAACAGAACATCCAGCTCCCAAACCCGAGTCCACAGTGTGTCTTGGCACCTGGGACACCTGGGCCAAGGGGCTGTCTGGACCAAAGGTGCGGGGGGCCTCGGTGGCTGCTCTGGCCCAGACATGAATACCTCGGTGTTCCCCATTCCTCTGTTAATATCTCACCAGATCTGTCTTAGCTTTGTGCCTGTTGATGTGTTTGAGAGCCTAGGGTCTGCACCTTTGTTTATAATAAATGCAAACATTTGGGGCTGCTGCCTCCTTTCTTCAGAGCCTTGGCTACTGGGACAGGGCATTAGGCCATGTACCATTTTCATCCACCTCTTGGATTTCCATGCTTTCTCTGCCTTCCCTAGGCTCAGACGTCTGACCATCCTGCTAGAGAGGGTGAAGGCAAAGACTGTGGCACCCTCTGTGTCCCCCTCCCCAGGTGCCTGAGTGTGTGGGCAGAGGTGCAGGAGGCTCTAAGGCTGCCAACAAGGGTAGAGGTGAGTGGCCACTCAGTGCTGTGGGGGCGTCTTTATTAGTCAGACTTTCCTTCTTGGCCTACTGCCCAGGTGTGGCCAGGGACAGCCCATACAGTGTGGCTATTGCCAAGGTCAGGAAGGCCAGCATGCCCAGTGGGGCCAGCAAGCCCTCCCTGGGTGAGGCTCCAGGGCCCTCCATTGGAAGAAGGGCTTTGGGCTTCCTGCCCCTGCCAAGCTTAGGACTAGTGTCCTCGGCTCTAGTCAGGGATACAGTGGCTGCGGTGGCAGATGGTCCTGGTTTGGTTCCAGCAGAGGCTACGACCCCATACATGGGCTTGACAGTGCTGAAGGGTCTGGCGTGAGCATCCACCCAGCGCAGTAGGTCCTGTGGCCTCCACTGACAGATGCTGAGCAGGGCTAGGACGTCCCCCTCAGCCATGTGGGAGTCCGGCGGGGCCTGCCCATACAGGCGTGTGTAGATGCTGGTCAGGCTGTAGCTCTTCTTTGGGCCGTGCTCCGAGTGGCTGCTGGCCTGCTCCAGGGCCTTCAAGGCAGCAATGCTATCCACACAGAAGGCACCGTCCAGAACACTGGCAAGGCCTAGTAAAGCCAGCTCTGCTTGGAGCAAGGGGAAGTCATAGCGGTCGCCGTTGTGTGCCACGAGGCACCAGGGCTGTGGCTGGCGCTGCAGGAAGGCTTGGAGCAGGTTGGCCAGGTCGGCATCGAAGCGTTGACGCCCATGTGCTGCCAGCACAGCTGTGCTGAGGCCCGTGATCTTACTGGCTTCTGGGCTGCAGGCCTTCCCTGGAGCCACGCACAGAGAGAGCTTGTCCACCACCCGGGGCGGCGAGGGCACTGTGGGAGGCTGCCCCTGAGGGGTGGGTGGGCTCTCCAGGGCACATCTGTGGACAGCTAGCAGGCACAGCTCCGTGACCTTGGGCCGGGAGGAAGGCAGGCCAGTGGCCTCCAGGTCCAAGAAGATAAGGGTCTGCACGGGACCCGGCGGTGGGGCCTGCGAGCCCATGGTGGGTACCTGCTGCCGAGCCTGGGGAGGAGCATGGGGTGGGGAGGGGCTATATGAGTGCCCAGTGGAAAGAGCTGAGGCGGGTGGGGGTGGGGCAGGCAGGAACACATCTTTGGCCTTCTCTGCTCAGGCAGGCACTGTCGGTGAGCTCTAAGACCCGTTTCCAGAGCAGGAAGCCAGAGAAGGTGGGGTGGCTTCCTAAGGGGGACCAGCACATTCAACTGTCTGGGGGAAGGCTTGGCTCCTCCCCTAGCACCCACCTAGTCTGGGCCTGGGTGGGGGGGTGGGGCCTTCCCACCCTGCCCCATCCCCGTAGGGGTCCTCACTTACCGAGTAGCAGGCAGGCAGCAATGACTCGGGGTGCAGTCTGGCTGGTTCTTGCTGCTGGCAGCAGTGGCGGGAAGCGAAACTTAGTGTGAGCCCGCCTATGGGCTGTCCTGATCGAGGCCCGCCCTGCTTGTCAGCCTGCCAGGTCTGCCCCTCCCCAGCCTCCCCCCTCGTGACTCCCTGAAGGCCTCAGACCTGCAGCTGTGGGCCTGCTGGCTGGCACAATGTGCCAGAGCCCTCATACCATGAGAACCAGCCCAGAGGATGAGGGCAGTGTGCCCAGGCCATCAGGGAAGGCTAGCTCCAGGACTCACGCCTGCCGGGAACCCCTGCTGTGGCCACTTTGCACCCACTCCTTGCCCCTACTTTCTCAGGTCTCCCTGGTATAGGCCAGGGCTGACGGCTGTCTCCTCCCCTGCCACAGGATGGTTTCTTCCCATGGCCTCAGCCCAAAGCGATGACTCAGGACAATTCCACAGGCAGGGCAGGGCTCCTTCCTCAGGGCAGATTTGTTACTATGGGGACAGGCTCTCAGCTCTAGCCAGGGACGGGAAGAAGGATCCTAGCCTTCCCTGGGTCTGGCTCCTGCACCATCCCTCCCACTCAGCCGACACAGATCAGACTCAGGAAACATCAAAAGGCTGGCGTGTTCTCAAACAGCCTGTCACTGCTTTTAATCAGTTGCTGCGGTGAGGAAAGTAGTGGTTCTGGTGCCACTATGTGGCTCCATGCTCACTGGCCTCAGCTACAGTCCATCTCAGGGTCGTCCGCATCCGTTTCAGTGGCACACAGGTCATCCAGGGCTGCCTCTGAGCCAAGAGAAGAGGGTTGTGTGGTGAAGGCCTGGAGGTGCCGGGCACTGGGGGGAGACCCACCGCTCCTCCCCCACGCCCGCAGGAACTAACCAGTCCCTTCCACGCCCAGGCCTTGCTCCCTCAGCTACTGCAAGCAAAGTGATACAAAGGCAATTCAGACAGCGATGTTTCTGGAAAAACTGTGGCTCTGCTAGGCCAACTCAACAGATACAAGCAAAAGGCAGCCTGATAAGCTCAGAGAAGACCCAGAGCAGTAAGACAAGTGCGACCCCAGTGCCAGCAAAGGCTGCGTGGAGAGAGGACTGCTGACTTAAGGCCAGGAAGTCTGACTTGTCCGTGAACTTCAGGGAAACCCCCGCATGTGGGCTGGGGCAGGCAGGGGTCCTCCTGCTGGCTTACCTTCACAGTCTGTCACATCAGGAAGCCCTCGAATCAGCATGCTGACCCCTGGCATCACCTGGTCATACTGATGTAGGACCTCCACACAGTGCACAGTGAAGAGCTTGTCCTTCTGGGAGAGGCTGTGCAGCAGCAACACCGTGTCCCGCAGACACCGCACAGTCCGCTTCTGCTGCTCAGTCCTCGGGGGCTCCCCCGCCCTCCGCACTGTCAGCCACTGTCTGTGCAGCATCACTGTGAGTGCTCTGACCACCTAGGGAGAGGGCAAAGACTGAGGCCAGGTCTCAGGGTTCCTGCACCCTAACAGCTTGCTCAGCTGGACAGCACCTTTCCCAACCACCCCAGGTAAGGAGGGCTCCGAGCGGTGGCACCAGGGTTACAAGGAGCAGGGGCGTGCTTGCATAGGGTCACCTTCCCCCGCCCTGACGGAGCTGCCACGCCATTGGCCCCTGCACTCACCTCCACGTTGCACTGGCAGACAGAGCCAGTGACTGGGGAGGCAGGGCTCTGCACACCAAGCTTAGCCAGGAGCCACACGGCCTAGAACAAGAGCAGACTATTCCATCTGTGGCAGAACGAGAGCCTGATCACAGTGAGGGCTTTCTCAGGCTTCTCCTACAAGTGCTCCAGGTTCCCTTAGCAGCCGCCTGTCCGCACAGTGACATTCAAGGAATGGTGTGGGGCCTTCTCAGGCTAGACTCAGGATCAATACCTGTCTCATCAGCAACCCACCTGCCTCCAGGCCCCAAAGCCAGGGTAGGGCCAGTTATTAGGCAGCCCTGCCAAGTGCTGGGACACCCTGGGGTCCACCTGTATCGTACCTGTGTAGTATGGAGCCCCCAAACTGAGTTCACCTTCTTAGCAGCTAGGTAAACACTTGCTACCAAAATGCATTAAGACTCCATTCTCCCCAGAAGAAGGAGGAACAGTGGCCCTTAGGTGGGGTGGGGTGGTGAGGCTCTGGAGTTTTTACCTCTTGTTCTAGTTGAAGCCACTGTGTCTCCGAGGCCACTTTATCAGGCCTTGACGTGATGTACATGTACAGCAGCAGGAGGAGGCAGCCTTCTGAAAAGGATGCCCCATCTCTCATTCAGGGTCCCCTTCTTACCCAGAGCCCAGGGCACAAGCTGCAGAAGCCCTCAGGAGGCCTCTGAACTGTCCCTGCCACCACCCTTCCCTCCAACCTGCAGGAGCCGCCCAACCACCCATCCCCCCTGCCCTGCTTTACCTGAGGGGGAGCAGAGCTGAGGCGCGAGCTTCTCGTGGTCCACCAGGAGGGAAAGGAGCTCAACAGTCAGTAGCACGCTGGGCAGGGGGCTCTCGGGGCTGAGGCACTGCGGCAGTACCCGGAACACACACTGGAACCTAAAGCACAGGGGCCCAGAGAAACGGGACACTGGCACCCAATCCCACAACCATCCTCACTTTTCACCAGAGGCAATGGGAAATTTTGAGCAGGCAGGTACAAGGAGGAGCTGTGGTTCGGACCTGGCTTCAAATGCTGGCCAACCACCACATACTTGCTGGGATATCTGTTTCCTGTGAACCAGTGGGTACTAGCCTTCACCGTGATATTGCCGTGGCTTAGAGAGGACAGGCCCTTGCCAGGCCCAGTGCCACCTGTAAATGGGGGATGCTTCCCTGGACCTGGGGTGCCTGGCTTCCACACTCTCCTGGGCTCTTTCTTGCCTCTGTTCCCAAATAGGGAGGGAGGTCTTAACGAGTGTGAATGTTATAAGCCTACTACCAGAGGGCTGGCCAGGTTCCAGAGGGCTTGGCTATGGTTGGATCTTATGAGACCCCTTGCTTGCTGGCAGACTGTTTTTGCAAATACCAGCTCCCCTGCTACCAATTATGAGAAGGTGCTCACTTGGGGTGTGCACGGGTGTTGGGCTCTGGGCACGCTCTCTCCAAGGTCTCACGGGCAAAGAGAACTAAGGAACCAAGTCCCAAGACAACCACTGCTATTTGCTCAACCCACATAGCCTTGTGGATGGGGAGAGGGCAATTCTACATGTGTTCCCCTTCATGCATCTGCAGTGTCTTAGCACATGCCGTCAAGGGCTAAGAGTATTTCTCAGTATGCCATTAGGAAGCAAGGCCTCGTTATTTGGGGTGAAATCATTTTAGAGCAAATCCTGTACAGTGGGTAAGCTCAATGTTTTCAGCCACCAGAGTGTGGAAATTTGCGGGAAACTGGGATTTAACCTGGTGGTTACTCAATTTCGTCATTAGAATGGTCTGTAATCCACTAAAGTCCCTGAAACTATCTGCAAGAAAAATCCATCTTTGTATATGATGCAGTGGTTTCTAAATTATTTTTGGATAGCAGAAAAAAAAATTTTTTTCCAGAACCCCCAAACACACAATAGAGAATAGTCCTACTGTTCTGTTTGAAGCTGGGGATGAGACCTCTGCTCAAAAGCCCCTGCCATCCCAGTACCCTGGAAATGACCCAGGACCATGGCTACACCAGATATGGTAGGAAGACGTGGGTCTGAGGGGATGATTTGTCCTCAAGCCCGGGTAGGCAAAGGTGCCCTTTCTGAGACTGCTGTCTGCCTGGCTGCTTGTGCTGCATCACATATTGCTTTAGAGCTTTGGTGGCATGTGTCCTTAGCTTTCACTCCAAGGTGAGCAGGAAGCTGTGTGGTAGTGGGGATCCTCCTGCAAGATGTAGGAATTCTGAAGCACTGAGTGGGAGGTGGTGCCAGACCGTGATCAAGGGCAAGTCAAGGAGACCAGCTGGAAACTCGCCCTGTATGTTCTCTCTATTCGTACAGCAAATACTGAGTGCTTACAGTGAGCCAGGCTCCATGCTAGGTGTGAGGATGCAGGGCTCTGAGGGTGTCACATGAGCTGGTGAACAGAGGCATCTGTCTGGCCTATGGAAAGCATCCATCAAATAGCTGTTTTTTCATGTCCTTGTGGACAAGCCCAACAGAAAGGGAATGATGGTGTATCTACCAAGAGAACTGGTAATAAAGTGCTTCCTGGAATTCATTCAACAAATATGAAACAAGCAACCAGCCACCATGAGGTAGGTCCATGCCAGACACGTGACAGTTCTGTACCTATTGTGTCGCCCACAATACACTGCAGTACTGTGCCCGGCTCTGAGGACCACCCCTAGGATGGACCATACCAGCTGGAATATCTTCAGAAGGAAACCAGGATCCAGAAGTGTTTTAGGGAAACAAGTATGCTAAGCTCAGAGACAAAAGCTTAAGGTAAGTGCAGCCAGCAAAGTTGATCCAAATAGAACTGGCCTCTTGGTGGCATGCTGAGGGGGGAGACAGGATTTTTGGATGAGGAGATGGGCTGGATGGTGTTTACAGTTCCTCCCAGTCTTGAGGCTCTGGAATCCCAAGTTAAGAATTTATGACAATAGTGTTCATGAGCTAGGTTCACTATATAACCACTTCCAACAAACCTTAGGAGGAACAGGTAACTTATGGCTTGTGCCAGAGTCGGGCACAATGAGGAGGAGCAGATTCCCAGTAAGGTCAGCTTATGGGCTGCCCACACCCTCTGCCTCCTTAGGGAACCCCACCAAACTTAAATGTGGTGTGATACATGGTCTTCACCTACCTGATCCATGGCCTAGGTTCAAGGCTCTGGGTTCAGTCTTTGTCCTGGGGGCAGGACACTTTTCCATAATGTCTTAAAAGCCTTTCATTACATGTGTCTTTTGCTTACCTGCTGTACAGAGGCAGAATTCAGCCAAGTAAACCACCTCCTTGGCTCTCCTAACACCTGGCCCCACTTTCCATCACCTCAGAACACCCTGAACAAAGCCTCAGAACATAAAACCAAGGCTTAGCCCTGAGCAGTACAGCTAAGATGTGGGCAAAGTATAAGGGCCACAGGATAGACCTCAAGAGGTCAGGTGAGACCTGCAAAGAATCATGACTGCCATGCAGTGTTATACCTGGGCAGGAAATCAAAGGAAGCATTTTCAGCTAATTTCACCAAAATCTTAAGACACTGGCTCAGGACACTGGTTTGAAGGTGACCTGTTGCTGCAGAAGAGAAAGTCAACAGGTGAAGAAGCATCTTCAGTAGTGGATGCTGGCCTTGGTCATCGGTAAGCCCCCTTGGGACTGAGGACACATCCCCATGATCTTGTCTGTGAACCAGACTCTGGTTTCCTTCCCCAGCGGCAGAATCCACCCCTGCATCTGATAGTAATAGGTGGACGACCGCTCCGCTGTGGCACACCAGGTGCTGAAGAACACTAAGTGAAGCCACAGAGAAGGCTTCCAGGTTGCAAAGTGAGTCCTCAAGGCTGGCCTCTCCCCCAGAGCTCACGTAGGAGGAACTTGTCGGTGAGTCCGCAGGCGCTCCACTTCTCTTGACTGCTGCCAGATCGTGCAGAGCCTGGCAGTGTAAGCCAATAAAGAACTGTACCAGGGGGAGGAGATGCATGGCCCCAGGAAGCTGGCAGAGTGGGAAGGCCCTTCTGCCTCCCTCTGCTTGGTCTCCATCACGTGAGCCTTCATCCCTGGCAACCAGATTCAATCCAGTAAGTGCCAGGTTCTGTGCTTCTTTCAGGGCCAAATGGGGAAATGACCCATCGCGAGAACCTGTGGTCCTCAGGCTTGAAATCCCAGTCAAGGTACTAGCAGCAAATACAAAAGAAAACATACAAGTGTGAGGCGGAGACAAGGTCAAGGGCCCCAAACAACCTGTCTACCGAATTCTCTAGTTTCCCCACCCAGCACACAGACCTCCCAGGCTGGCCAGGACCAGAAAGGAACTTGTTTCCTGGGAACTCCCAGCTTTTCAGGAGTCTGAGGTTTACCTGCCATACCCCAGTGGCTGCAGTAGGGTGCTGGTAGGAGCCTCAGAACAACTGCTCAGGAGGTGGCACAGACCTAGGGATGACCCTGGGATCAAAGGCTGCTTCAGGAGAAGGTTTATCAAAATGGAACCTGCAAAAGACAAGGTGATTCTAGAAGGTTCTGACAAGGGAGGCCTTTTCTGTGGCTTCAGAAGGAAAAGTGAGGATTCCTTGGATGCTAACTGTCCTCTAAGCTGCCACTAAGCCCCACTGAGATGCCTGTGGGTGCTGAGGGCTCTGGGATGTAACTGCTATAGTCTTCTGCTGAGTCACAGACTGTTACTCCCCTGGCCCCTCTGAAGGACTGCCTGGGGTGCTGCTTCTCAGAGGCAATTCTACCAGAGCACCGCAGAGGATGCCCAGAGCTGTGCAGGCCTCCTGCACATGGAGCAGGGCTTCTGGTACCTTGAGTGTTTGATCTCTGCATCCAGCTGTCAACAAGTCTTTTCTGCGACTCTTCTTGCTTAATGGGGTCACCTCCCAGATTGTGGCTCTTATTCTCTACAACTAAATAAAATGTGAATCAAAACTTGAGCACAAAAGCACAGGCATATCAAAACTCTTGAATGTACCGAGTTTCATTTTCTCTCTCTCTTTTTTTTTTTAAAGTAAACTCTACCCCCAATATGGGGCTTGAACGCACAACTCTGAGATCAAGAGTCACGTGCTCTATGGACTGGGCCAGCCAGGCACCCCATAATGAATTTAAAACAGAGATTGTTCTACTTCCTCAACCTTGGATCAAATCAAGAACCAGAGCAACTCAAGAACCCTTGCATCATTGCCTCCCTCATGAAAAACAGGAACTCCTACAAGGAAAGGAAAAGAAAAGAAAGTTGTTTGCTCCACTTTAAAATGAGGCAATAACATGAAAGCAGTAACCACGAACACTTATTATGTGCCAGACAAACCCTGTTCTAAGAGCCGTACCCATGTTAGCTCATCTGTTCCTCAAAGCAACCCTAAGAGGAGGTGTCATCTCCTCTATTTTACATATAGAGAAACTGAGGCACGGGTTAAGGGACTTGCTCCAATCACACAAGCCAGTAAGTAGTGTGACCGGGACTCCTGTCAGGCTGGTGGGCTCCAGTGCCTGCCCACAACACCATCCTATACTGTTCCTGTAGTTGCCGGGTACCAAAAATGTGAGTGGTTGAGGTCCTCAGAGGTGGCATGAGGGCCAACGACTTGAACAGGTGGATGGCGGTAGGAGAGAGGTGATGTATTGGAATGGTAAGATAAACTGACACAGCATATTCTCAGAGTAAAAACCTACCAATGCTAGACTGTGTCCCTCTATAAGGCAGTAGCATGCCCTCAGTCTGGACTGAGCTGTATAAACTCAAGGCTCAAGGAACACAGGTACCTGATACTAGCTGTGTTTCTGGCACATCAACGGATGGTGACTGGGGAGGTTTTAAAATATGCCTGCAAATTCTACAAACACTTCTCTTCAAAAGGTGCAGCCTAGTTTCCTTCCCGTTGAACATAGTTTCTAACAAACAGAATGTGGCAGAAGTGATGCTATAGGACTCCCGAGGCCAGGCCATAAAAGGGATAGCTTCCACCTCGCTCTCTCTGGTTTGTTAGCTCTAGAGGAGGCCATCCACCAGGTTATGACATCACCCAAGTAGCTCTGTAGAGAGACCCACGTGTGGAGAAGAACTCCATTGCCAGTCATGTGAGGGAGCCACTCTGAATAGATCCTCCAGCCCCAGACGAGCCTCCAGTGATTCCAGTCCCCACAGAGACAAACCATCTCCTCTTTATCAGAACTGTTGTCCCACAGAACCAGGAGGAGTACTTATTGTTGTTTTAAGCCACTAGGTTGAATAATCGGTTACACGGCAACAGATGACAGACAGACTGACTTACCCTCTCTGCCCACCAGGGACTTATATCCTGGCTCTGTCTGGAAGGGGTGGGGAAGGGACATGTTAGCACTAAAAGACTCCTTTGTAGGGAAAGATGGTTTTCCGAATTGTGGAGAACATGCTTCTGGCTTTATAGCCACAGAAGGGCTTTTCCTAGGACTGGAAAAAGTTAACTATGAAAGCAAAGTAATGATTCTGCTAAAACCACTTAAAATACCTGGTTATAAAACTTCTAACAAATGTTAAACTTTTCATGTTTAAATGTTTAAATGGTAAACCTGCTCCGGCCCATGGCCAATGTCTAGGTGCTTTGACCAAAGGTTTTTATCTGTTATATATTAGTCATTCTTTGTCAGTCAGGATAGCAGTGTAAAACTCAAGGTATTTTGATCCAGATGGTGGAAAAACTCTTTCATTTCTGTATTCTTCTAATAATCACCCCAAAACATTGGCCATAATTCCATTACAACTTCCAATTCCACCAAAATCTTTTTAATATGGAACAGCCTCTTATTTAATCGTTCCCAGGGGCTGGATTCAAAGATTTTCAGTAGAAAGAAGGTCTATTAAAAGGCGTGTTGTTGTGTCTTGCAACTTGAAAACAGCCCGTTCCTCAGTGCCAGGGGTTTTGTGTTAGGGAAGCAGTCTTAACCCCCCGAGTGCATCAGACAACACCAAGAGCCTTCTGTCAGAGACGTGTGATGAGGTGGGGATGGACCCCTCTGCTCTCCTGTCTTATTTGGACTAAGCTAGGCAAAAAGAGTTTAATTTCATACCCTGCCCATTATGAGCAAAGGCAGCAGAATGTTCAATATTCAGAAAAAGACACGCTGACCCATACTGTTCACAATTCAAGGCTGATATCAACGGTGTGCCAGACTTCTCTGGCAGGCAAGGCGCAGGACAGGACCATTAACAAGCTGATCACATCTACAGCAAAGGCAGGGGCTATTAGACAAAGGTCCCAAGACAGTAAATGAGAAAAAATATTCCAAGTAGTTGGGACTGAAATACGCTCATACTTGGGGCAAAACTGATTATTTGAAACACATTACATAAAAATGAAGACTGGGTCACCCCAAAAGTTTAGAGAGCATCTTTCCAGCCCTTTTTTAGTCCTGAGTATAAAGTCCTATAGAGGAAGCCCTTCTAGAGTGTGAGGCCTTTATGCGGTGATGCACCAAACCATTCAAGCCTCATCTAAACCACCTTTGAGGCCTTCAGGAAAGAGGATCTATGTCCAAATGGCAAAGTTTAAACAGCCTTCATTCAAGACTAACCTGACGTTGTTACTCAGACTTTCTAATAAACCATGCAAAACAACTCTCCTTCCAGCATCATCATTACCTGGCATGGAGAATGGAGGGAGCAGCCAATTTATTTGCTCGTTCACTGCTTTGAAGCTTTGTCCTTAATTCATTCATCTCAGCATCTTTAAATTGGAGTTCGGACTGCAATGATTGGAGCTGGAAGGCAAAAGCAACATACTCATGGTAACCCATCATACGTGCAAAAATATCTCTGGGCTTCAAAGTCTCAAGCTCATAAAGGAAAACAAACAATGAGAAATAAGTATAAAAGTGTGCTGTGACATAGATGCCCTATAATATCAAGCTTTCCCCTTCCTCCTCAAAGACAGCATGGTATTCTAGAAAGACATTTTGACCTGAACTGTTGCAAGGTAGTTTGTGAAGGTTCAAATACCATTTACTCGGCCTCTTTAAACTGACTTATCTGTAACACAAACCCCTGTCTTTGTGGTTAGGGGGGATTAAATAGGAAGGATGAATGTGAAATGCCCAGCCTAGGGCTTGGTGAGGCGCCTTATCGCACAGTAACATGTTAACCTTTTAATGGACATAATGGTGCACAATTCCAGGTCTTCTTGAAATTTTACCAACACGCCACGCAGCACGGGGAGACCTGCTCCAGCCCACGGCCAGCAGTAACTGCTATTATTCCCTGAGCACACTCTGTGCCTGTATGGCACCAGTCACAGCACCAGTCACCGTAAGTGTGGGGCTGTTAAAGTCTCACAGCAACCCTTCTAGTTATTTCCTGGGACAGATAATAGAAATGAATCACAGAGCTGAAGTCACTACCCTGAGGTCGCCATTTATCATATGTGATAAAGCCAGGATTCAAACTCTAGTTTGTCTGATTACAATTCCCTTGCTCTTCATCATGGATGCGGAAGGAAAACTACTGCTGTTAGTGCTGGGCACAGGTTAGTGCTTCTTTAGAGTTTGCTAATTTGCTAATGGATGGCAGAATAAGATCCATTCCTTGAGACTGAAGCCTTGGGAAGTGCTGAAGGAAAGTGGCAGTATGTATGGACACCTATTAATTTCTTCCCCAAACAGCAACTCCCTCCCTTGAGAAACAATCATGTCCCTACCTCAATGTGATTTAAAAAAATTTTTTTAACGTTTATTCATTTTCGAGAGACACAGAGAGACAGAGCGTGAATGGGGGAAGGGCTGAGAGAGAGGGAGATACAGAATCCGAAGCAGGATCCAGGCTCTGAGCTGTCAGCACAGAGCCCAAAGTGGGGCTCGAACTCACGAACCGTGAGATCATGACCCGAGCCGAAGTCGGATGCCCAACCGACTGAGCCACCCAGGTGCCCCTCCCTACCTCTATGTGATTTAAATGGGAGCTGTCATCTCTGTGGTTACAGTGACTGGGTCAGGGACAGGCACCTGACCCAGGTTAGAACAATTAGAGCCTTGAGATGAAGGAGCCCAAGTTTTCAGTCTGCTCTGGAGCTATGAAATAGGAGCCCAGGAGCTTCTGGAGAACACATCCTTTACCATAAGAATGGAGTCTGTCTGTAGACTAGGGAGTAAAGATGAATCCTGGCAAGGCTCCAGTCATTCAAGGCCCCAGCACACCTGTTTTTTCCCAGACTTAGTTATAGAAGTCAATACATTTCCTTTTGGCCTAAGCTAGGTCAACTGAGTTTCTGATCTGCCAAAAAGCTCTTACTTAAGTCTATTTCTGGAAAGTCTAAGCTATTGATTTATTCCTGCCAAGACCACCTACCACAACTACCACAGCAAAGCAGTTTCAACTAAGTCATTTTACAAACCTCATGCAGAGCCTGGAAAAAAAGTATATGCAATTAACTGATATTAGAAATTATTTAAGACAAAAAAAAAAAAACTGTTGAAATCTCCCTGGAAGATTTACAGGCTCTTTGGTCATTATTGCTTCTAAAAGAACTCAGTGAGCAGGCAAAGCTTGTGTCTAGAACAAGGGGAAAAAAAAAAAGGGGAAAAAAAAGCAGTTCTGGGTCACCTTTTTTGAAAATTCCTTTTCTTTGTCACTGAGCACTTGAGTTTTCTCTTGTTCAAGGAGGAAATGTGATCTTCTCTGTTCCTCTAGAATGGATTCTGTCTGATGCAGTGAGTCCCGCAAAATTTTTATTTCTCCATTTTTAATGAGAACTTCTTCTTCCATTGCTTTCATCTGTAAATCCAAAATCAATCTTGCGAAAAGCTTATAAGGGAAAGTTATATATGTACTTGTTTATTTTTTTTTTTTAATTTTTTTTAATGTTTATTTATTTTTGAGACAGAGCATGAATGGGGGAGGGTCAGAGAGAGAGGGAGACACAGAATCTGAAACAGGCTCCAGGCTCTGAGCTGTCAGCACAGAGCCCGACGCGGGGCTCGGACTCACGGACCGCAAGATCACGACCTGAGCTGAAGTCGGACACTTAACCGACTGAGCCACCCAGGCGCCCCTATATGTACTTGTTTCAACATATAGCTAGGGAGACAGAGAAAGCACATGTAAACTATGTTCTACAGACCAATGAGTTCTCAAAGTATATCCATACCAACTAGGTATGGTCTGCTAGGCCCATTTGTGGGACAGGTGACATTCAGAAAGCTTAAGGAGACACTGTCATTCACACATGCAGATTCTGTAGGTTCTAGTAAGTATTAAACAATCTGGGTCACACACTTCACAGATCTCAAGTTTCATACTATGTTTCTAGTTTTCCTAGGGACCTACAGATGGTCACATAAAGGATGTCTCCTTTTTTGTAAAACTGCTAACAAATACAGTAGCCATTATGATGTTGTGTTCCTTATAAAAGACATATGCTATAAATTTGTCTCAGTGCTGTGACAGAAAGTTTGTATCACTTTTTGGATGTGAAGTACAGTTTCCTTTGTTGCCTAGTTGTTAGGAACTAGGATCTGGTTTCTTCCAGTTTAAATTTTCTGGTTTTCTTTCCCCAGCCTTCCCTCATTTCATGGGGATGAATCTGGACTCCTGTTTTACTTTATTTTTTAAGTTTATTTGAGAGAGGGAGAGCAAGCAGAGGAGGGGCAGAAAGGGAGGGAGAGAGAGCATCCCAAGCAGGCTCCTCACTTTTCATGCGAAGAGCCCGATGTGGGGCTCAAACCCATGAACCATGAGATCATGACCTGAGCTGAAAACAAGAGTCAGTCGCTTAACTGACTTGAGCCACCCAGGTGCCCCTGGACTCTTGTTTTAAAACTTTTATATATTTTAGGGGTACCTGGGTGGCTCAGTTGGTTAAGCATCTGACTTTGGCTCAGGTCATGATCTCACAGGTTCATGGGTTCAAGCCCTGTGTCACGCTCTGTGCTGACAGCTCAGAGCCTGGAGCCTGCTTCAAATTCTGTGTCTCCCCCTCTCTCTCTCTGCCCCTCCCCTGCTCACTCTCTTTCTCTCAAAAATAGATAAACATTAAAAAAAACCCTTTTATATAGTTTATTCTGTGGTGCTTTATAACACATGCATAAGTGCATACATTAGCTATAAAACCACAAGTCACTTACCTTTTCTTTAAGTTCTTTGTATTGTGCCTGAAGTACCTCTAATTCAAAATTCTCTTTAACAGGAACATATTCTCTGTTTTTCCCTGCAGGAGTTTTTGACATCCCATCTAATCTGGGGACCTTATGAACATCTGTAAAAAAACAGTTCCCATATACTTTTCTGGATCCAACACTTTCCCACTTTTGCCAGTCAATGCTGAAAAGAATCACTCTTGAAAGCAAATTAGAGAAAGATCTAGTAAGCAGTATAGGTATTTTCCAACCTAAAATGTGATTCAAACTCATAAATGATCCTTATGAAATGACAAACAGATCCTGTCTCCCCCTACTCCCCACCCCTCAATTTTAAGAGTATCATCTAAAGGCTGAAAAGGTGCTGTGGGAACCTCACTGGTCAGAACTTGGTGATCTGTTATTCGACAATATTTACTGAGCACCTATACCTATACCTACTGAGCACCGGGCACAGTCTAGTCTCTAAAGGTACAGTGGTGAGCAAAATGGATACAGTCCGTACACTCATGGAGCTTAGAGGACATTCAAAAATAATTACACAAATAAATGTAAAATTACAACTGTGATAAGAGCTACACAAGAGAACAAGTATAGGAAAGCCAAGTATATGGATCCAACTGGAACGACTGGAAGGCTTCCCAAGGAAGTGATGACTGAGGTGAGAGCTAAACAAGCAGGAATTAAGCAGATGAGTGGGGATGGGGAATGGATGGGAAGAATACTCAGTGTATGAGAAACAGCAATGTGCAATTTTTGTATTGTAAGGAAGTCGGGAGAATTCAAGAAATGAAGGCAGGTCAGTGTGGCTTGAACCCAGAGAGAGTGGGAAAGGGCCAGACCATGCTGGGCCTTGTAGGCCATGATATGGACTTTGATCTTTATACTGGAGACAGTGGGAAGCTATGAAAAGGTTTGCAGCAGGGATGTGCACTTGTATCTATGTGAGACAAAGCCAGATTTGAGTTCTGAAAAGATCACTCTGGCTGTAGTGTGAAGTCTGACTTACAGGGAGTCAAGACTGGCAACGGGGAGACCATTTAGCAGATGATCATCCAGAGGAAGGAATGATTGTAACATAGATCAGGGAGAATGGTAGAGATAATGGAAAGAGGATGGGTTCCAGAGATGGATAAAGAAGATAAAGTTACAGGACTTGGCAAGGAATTAGATGTATGGTCAAGGAAGAGGAACTGTTGCTTTGTGCCACCTGATGGAGACCGGTAGTAGTCACGGTTGTACAGAATATTTGGTCATTAATGAATGTTTTCTGAATGTCTGCTTTGCCAGGCACCATGCTGGCAATACTGGAGAATGACTGGACTTCCAGATGAATGTGTGGGATTTAAGATGCCTGTGAGATATCCAAGTACAGATGCAAGATGCCCTCAAAACGTTTCTCCTTCTGTGAGCCCCATAAGACTTCACTCACTCCCCAGCTAGAAAATAAGCTCCCGAAGAAAGGAGTTTTTGTCTTTTGTTCATTGCTAAGTGTGCTGCAGTTCCTAAGGTTTTGGACACCTAGTACAATTTACTGGTTGTATATCGGAATAAACCTCTTTCATCTCTTGCCTCAGCTAGGCCCTTATGTTCATGTGGCCCAAGGAGGACAGTAATCTTCGTTAGATCTAAAGCCTCTTAAACCTGTCACAAGAATGGGTCCCCATGGGTAGGTAGTGACGGCTCTGATGATGGTGGTTGTGTTCCAAGGATCTTTGCCTAGAACCAAGAACTTAGGGGCCCAAATTTTAACTACAGGAAAAGGTTAACTGAACTTTCTGTATTTCAAATCGGCTGTTTTGACATTCTTAATACAGTACTCCCACAACTCAAAGGACCTTTTGGAACATAACCTGTGCCTAAATGAAGCCGTTCCTATATTTTGAGAACGGCAGCGTGGGTGCAAGACACTGGGTCAGCGGTCGCCGTGGGGTTCCGAAGCCACAGCCATCACGTAGTTCTGGCGAGATCTGCACCACCCTCCGGGAAAAGGCCCCGAGGCGCACTCACTGGACACGTCCCGAGGAGCGTCCGGGCACTGGCTCAGGGCCTGCGACGCGAGGGTGTCGAGTTCCTCCAGGTCGTCAGCGGTGAAATCCCCGTGCGCGCCGAACGGGTCTTCGGGGTCCGGGGCAGCGGCTGCGGGGAAGCCTCGGGCTCGCTTGCTCGGAGGGTGCCCGGTGCTGGGCGGCGGGCCAGAGCTAGGCGCCGGAAGCCCGTTCCGCCTCCTGCTGCCCGGCGCGGAGGTTCCAGCCATGCCTCCGCTGGTCAGTCTCCCAGGGCACCGAGTAAGGCCTGGTCGCCGCGAGACCGGAGGGCTGGACCAACCGCCCGCGCGCCGCCGCTCGCCTCAGCCGCTAGGGCCACGCCCCCCGAGCCCACGGGCCAATCGGCTGCCAGCCGGAGAGCGCGGAAGAATGACCGAATCTGAACGCGTCGCCGTGCTCTGCTGAGTGCCGGCCTTTCTAGGTGTTGCCCCGCCCTCCCAGCCCCGTTCTGCCTGGTGCTCAAATACCGGCGGCTGGCTGTCCGTAGGCGAGTGGCGGGTGTTGTGCACCGCTATCCACGTTACTGGAGAGCAGGGCCGAGGCTCACCAGCCTTACAGCGCGGGGGCCTCCGCGCCCCTCCCTGGCATCCAGTATACAGCCTCGGTGGAGTTCGCCCTGACATTCACACGTACACCTGTGAATCGAGACCCGCAGCATTCAGGGGTTTGGTCTCTGCGACTTCGCTGTTTTCCTCCCGCTGGACTCACCTCTCACATACCCAGAGGCTCTCTCGGGGAGGAAAGAGTCTGGGAGAGCGGGGTTGGGTGAAGAGTATGAATACAGCTTTTGTGAGCAGGCATCTTAGAGAACAGTAAATGTTTTGAATGTGTGCATTTAAGGTAGGTTTGGGGAAGAAAGGTGTAAGGAAGAGGGGTGATCCTGAGAACGATGTGCCTGTGTTGGAGAATGTGGGAACTGTCAGGCTGTTAACATTCATTTCTCTGAGAGTGGCTGAGTGTTTTTGTCCCAAGGACATGTCATAAATGAATAAGGCTCAGGAGGTCAAGAAAGGCCCCTTGGAAGTGGCACCTGGGTTGTCCTCCGGGTTGAGCAGGAGTTATCGAGTTAGCAAGGAGGCTGGCATACAAGACTATTCAGACAAGAATAGGACACCAACATGGAGGCCACACAAATGCCAGGTAGGAGTTGTGGCAAAGAGAGAAGGTAAGGCTTCAAAAAGGAGCAGGACTCGGGCAGGATTTTATTAGGCAGCGGTGGTGTGCAGGACAGTTAGCAGGAACAGGTTGTTTCTTGCACATTCAGTGCCAAACTTAGCTTGTAAGTGTCCTATGAATGTTTATGAAAACAGTAAATGAAAGGGATATAGTTGTCAGGATTTTGGAAGGTCTTGAATACCTGAGTTTAGTTTCTGAGACAACTAGTAGGTTCCTTCAGACAGATGCCCAAATGTTGAATGCTTAAATCTTCATTACTGCGGGTTTCTGGTCTTGTAAAGAGATAGGATTGTACTTCATTTGTCAGGAAGGATTAGGTTCCACCAAATAACAGTAGTAGCTGTCAGGGGCAATGTGCTGGCACTGGCAAAGAAGGGCTGTTCTCAGCCCCACAGGGAATGCCTGAAGTCCAAAGGTGTGCAGGCTGTGGAACTTTCCAGGAGAGGACCAAAGTAGGCCCTTTATCCTCTCCTGTTAAGTAACTTAGAGTCGTAAAACAGACTTCAATCTATAAAAACCTTTTCCAGTTTTGACTTAGCAAGATCTGACTAGTTCCAGAACCCTTTTTGAAAAAAATGGTCAGAGATAGCTTAGCATTTTTAGCATAATTTACAGTGTTATCAAGGGCCTAGAGGGGAAATCCAAAGATTTGTGCCTCTGAATTGTTTCTCTCTCCCTCCCTCTCTCTCTCTCTATATATATATGTGAATGCAATATATATATGCATTTAGTATACATTATGGCCTCTGTCTCCTTCAGTTTACTCCTCCTAGAGTCAAGGGTGATAATCAACAAATACTAGGAGAAAAAAATGAAACAAACAATTGGGACTACTACTTCATATAGAGTGGTAAGGGACGAGTGCACTACTTTTAGTCCTCTAAAGGAAGGGAGGTAGTCTCCAGTATACAAATGAGTGACAGGCAGAGGCAAGAGTCGGTGAAAACGGTGAGGCAGCTTGCTTGCGATGTAGGCCATTGTGCAAGATGGACCAGGGGATGAATGGTGAATATCCAAAGATAGGGAGTGGCATCCAGATCCCTTAGGGCCTGACTGGTCATTGTAGGGACTCTAGCTTTTTCCTAAGAAGCCACTGAAGAATTCTGAGCCAAGAAGAGACAAAAGTATGACTTTATGGTTTAGCAAGACCATCCTGTCCTGAGTGAAGGTTAAACTGTAGAGGAGCAAGGGTAGGGGTAGGAGGACAAATTTGGATATGACTGCAATAATCCAGGTGAGGGATTTTAGGTTACAATCGGGGAGTGATACTGGAGGAAGTATGTAGGGGCCAGACTGAATTTTGCTGATGGGTTGAATGTGGGATACTTGTCATTCCCTAGCAAGGACCTTTCTGAAGCCCTAGTGTAAATGCAGACCGGGGGGGTTCAGGATAAACTTGAAAGTCTCTCCTTTCCGGTTTTATTCCCTTTATAATGTATATTGTATGTAACAATGTTGCCCTCTTCCACAACAGAGAAATTTGTTGAAAACAGGAATCACTCTTCGGTGTATGTGCAGGATGCCCACATGAAAGATGAACAATCCCATTACAACAAATGGCAACGTGGAGGTCATAACAGAGAAAGACGTTTTTTCCCCCCCAAAGTACATATTCTTGCATTAGCCTCATGTATTGTATTCCATCGGGTATACAACTATAAAAAACAACCATTTCAAATGAGTTGGTTTAATTCCAGGTGGAACAGAGTTCAGGACAGAACAAAGAGTGAAGAGCACACACTGGCAGGACTTCGGGCTAGGTTTACTCTGACCTCACAACAAAGGCAGAAATGACTGAATGATAAGAGAACATGAGCCACTGATTTTATTATTATTATTTTTTTACAAAAGTTTATTCTTAAATGTACAACAGGATCTAAGACAACACTTCATTCTATCTATAGGTGGCAACAGATGCTATGGCAGGAAATCCAGATGTTTAAACAGGAATGGAATTAAAGATCCCCATTGTCTCGGGTACAAGGGACGGCTTACTTTTTGCCAGATTTCTTAATTCCACCTGTGGCTGCAAAAGGAAAAAAATGTCTCAGTTAAGAAAAAATATAGTCCTTATGGCAGAAGTGCCAGAGGCCTTATAAGGATCATTGAAAGGCTCAACTCTTGTGCTGGGCATTCTTTTTGACACAAGCATGTATAGGACTTTCCCAATAGTCTACTCTGGGTGATATCAGAATGAGGATGAGGCAGGGGCCCAAATAATGGCTGTGCCCTGGCCTGGATCTATATTGTTAAGTATTTCACACACTAGCTCATTTAATCCTCATCCCCCATCAACCCATTTTACAGATAATGAAGTGCTAGTGGTTAAGTGCTGTTCAAAATTATAAATTGGTATGTGACAAAGCCAAGATTCCACCCTGGGTAGTCTGATGTCCAGGTCCACATTCTCAACTGCCACATCACAGTACATATTATGATCCTGGGGTCTGGTTTACTATCTTTATTTTACTCAATTTACATTTGACTATATATTTGGCATACAGTAAATACCTTAAGAAATAGCTGATTTACCTTCCTGTACACAATCACAGATTAAAGGAAGGTACAAAACACCTTACATTCCAAAAGGGAATCTCAGTAACTAGAATCTCAACCTTGTGAATCAATTAAAACCCACTGGGATAGAAGTCTTGGAAAGCCCTGGATGACACTCCCACCATCCCCCCCCTCCACCAGCCCCAGTGTAGCTCATATAGGGCACAAATAACTATGGAAGAAATTATTCACTAGTGTGATGAATGTAAACAGCATTTAAGAAGCACAGAAAAGTTCAGGCTGCTGGGCTTGAAAAATATTGATACATAATCCATTTTTCCTACATAAAAGAAGTAAAATGGTAGGGGATTAGGTTAAAAGAGCATACAGCGCAATAGCACATTAAGGAGCCTGGACTTTTATCTTTTAGTCTAGGCGCATTCAGAAGTCAAGACTCAGTATGCAAAAGTATTTACTGGAATTAACAACATGAGCGGTAAGTCAAGAAATGCCATAAGCAAAAAGGAGCAAATACGAATTTAGGCAAGAAATAGTGAAGACTGTTTGGAAACTCAACTCTAAGATATATGAATCTCTGTGTTTCCATCTCTGCTGTTTCCCTAAAGAAAAGAAGACCAGAATGCCTGGGAGAAAAGATATTTCATTTCCAGGACCGGTCTGGCTCCCGCCCCTCCCCGCTGCTGCGAATTCAAGCTGGGTGGGGGTCGTCCGCAGTAGCTGACACGAAGAATCGAAACCTCACCAATGAGATAGGAAACAGACCAGAGAGATGCTCAGAACGTTTGCCCGGCTTGAGCTCTATTTGCCCTCACTTACCCAGGGGGCCCTTCCCCGCGGCCTTCGCTTTTAGCTCCTCGAGTTTCTTCTGCTCCTCTTTCTGTTTCTGCTTGAATGCCTTATCTTCCTAAGGAGAGGCAGACGGCGTTCACTCGAAGCAGATTCCCCAGTCCCTCCGCACCCTCCCACGCCTCCGCGCTCGCCCTCACCTCGTCCATCTCCTTGGCCTGCTTCTTGGGCTGCTTCAGGGGCTTCTTCTTGCCACCTGTAGGCGACACAAGCATGCTCAGTTCCGTCCCCGCCGAGTACTGTCCCTCTCCACCCCGCCGCCCCGGCACACTCACCTTCGCGGCCGGACATGGCGCCTGCCGCCCCTTCCCCAGGCCCTGCTACCGGAAGCGAAGCACCCCTACCCACCCCCTGTGCCTATACCTCCGCGCGGGCCCGCTGATTGGCTCCTGGTCAGGAAGCTGTGCTCCCGCTGCCGGAAGCAACTCTGGGGGCGGGCATTAAAGGACCAGAGGTCTACTGAGTGGCGGGCGCTTGGTTGGGGTTGCAGCTCTCGCGGTGGGGCGCCAGGTACGAGGGCCTGTCTTGCCAGGGAAGGGTCCGGAAGCCAGGAGGGGTGCTTAACCGGAAGGCGCTGGGTCTGGCATCGTGCATGGGGAAAGCACTGCGAGTAGGGGGAAGAGGCCTTTGAAGTTCAGCGCGTTCTTGGAACCGAAGAAAGCAAGCATAGCTGCAGGGAGATGCGAGGGAGGTGCCAGATATATGGGCGGGGGATAGATCACCCGGTCCTAAGGTTTTGGAGGCCACCGGAAGGAGTCTGGGTTTTAATATAGCCGGGGTGCAACTTTTTGCAAATTATGTTTATTCATTCAATAGGTTTTTGTTGAGTGTCATGCAGACAGTTTTATGGGGCACTGAGGATGCAGCAGTGAACAAAACACATCTCATACCCAATCCATCAGCAAATGGATGCCAGCCCTGGCAGAGCTGACATTCTGGGAGGTGAGACAGCCTGTAAGCAAAGTAAATAATTGAAATACATACCGCAGGTCACGTGATACGTGCGTGGAGAAAAATAAGGTAGACAGAATGGGTAGAGGGTGCTGGGATGGGAGTCCTTGGCAATGACATATGAGCAGGACTTGGAAAAGAGAAGGGAGCAAGCAGCGCAGATAGCTGGTGTGAAGGCCTTGTGCGGGGATCGTCTATTGTGTTGCAGCAACATCACGAAAGTCCATGCATGGTAATTACTTCAACGATGTGTTAGCTAACCTTATTGTGGTATACGTTTAGCAGTATATACGTCTATCAAGTGTATCAAATAGTCACGTTGTATATCTTAAACTTACACAGTGATATGGCAATTTATATGTCATTTTTATGTCAATAAAGCTGGGAGAAAAAAGGTCCATATGATTGGAATAGAGTGAGGAAAGGTATACTTGTGGGAGATGAGGTCAGGGAAGACTGAGAGCCAGGAGGTGGATGTCCTGTAGACCGTGGAGAAAATTTGGCTTTTACATTGAGAGAAATGTGGAACGACTGGAGAGTTTGAGCAGAGAGAGACATGGTCTGGCCTGTGTTTTGAAAAGGCTACTGGCTGCTCTGTTGATGATAGATTGTAGGGGCTAGAGAAGGAGCAGGGAGACCTGTCAGAAGGGTGTTATAGTAAAAGATGTTAGTCACTGGGACCAGGTGGTAGCGGGGTTGGGGGGGTGCTAAGAGGAAAAGGGATTTTGGTTTTAGAAAGGAAGAAGCATTTGCTGATGGATTGGGTATGAAATGGGAGGGAAAGCAAAGGGTCAGGGATGATTTGAGGTTTTTGGTCTGATTTGGATTTGGAAGTTTCTATCAACCAAGATGGAGAAGGCTATGGGAAAGGCAAGTTGGGAAGGGAAGATCCTCATTAACCTTCCAAGCTGAGTTGTGGATTGGGTGGTTCAGTAAATGAGCCTGGAATCTATAGGAGAGGTCTGGGCTGGAAAAGTCAGAATATAGTTGATTGGGTTTTTTTTTTTTTTTTTTTCTTGTTTAAAGTTTATTTATTTATTTGAGAGAAAAAGAGATTGAGGCAGAGAGAGAGGGAAAGAGAATCCCAAGTAGTCTCCACACGGTCAACACAGAGCCTGACCTGGGGCTCAAACTCACCAACCGTGAGATCATGACCTAAGCCAAAGCCAAGAGGTGGCTGCTTAAGCAACTGAGCCACCCAGGCACCCCTAGTTGATTGGTTTTTTAAGTAATGGTTTTGGGAGGAAAAAGCAGTGGGAGGAGCGGCACCTAGCTGGCTTGGTTGGTGTAGCATGTGACTCTTGAGTTCAAGCCCTAAGTTGGATGTAGAGATTACTTTAAAAAAAAGTAATGGTTTTATTGAGATACCATTCACATACAATACAGTTCACCTATTTAATGGGTACACTTAAGTGGTTTTAGCATATTCACAGTGTTGTTCAACCATCATTATAGTTAATATTTTTAACATTTCCCTAGATGGTATTTATTTATTTATTTAAATGTTTATTCTTGAGAGGGACAGAGACAGAGTGAGAGCAGAGGAGGGGCAGAGAGAGAGGCAGACACAGAATCCAAAGCAGGCTCCAGGTTCTGAGCTGTCAGCACAGAGCCCGATGCGAGGATCGAACTCACGAACCATGAGATCATGACCTAAGCTGAAGTCAGACGCTTAACTGACTGAGCCACCCAGGTGCCCCATCCGTAGATGGTTTTTAAAGCCATGGGACTGGATGAGAGAGGAGTCTGAGGACCTTGCCTTGCAGCACTGCACGTGGGTAGGTTCAGGAGATGAGTGGGGACTGGAAGCCAAGTGTAGAAGGCGTTTCAAGGAAAGGAAACTGGCACAAGGCTCAGGTTGCTGATAGGGCAAGTAAAATGAGGACTGAGAACTGATCACTGGATTTAGCAATGTGGAAGTGGCCTGGACAAGAGCATTTCCGGTGGCATGGTGGAAGTGAAGGCCAGATTAGAAAAGGTTTAAGAGAGAATGAGAGAAGAGGAACTGGAGACAGCAAGTGCAGATGATCTGTCCAGGAGTTTGGCTGTACAGAGGGGCAGAGAAGTGGAGCTGTTGCTGGAGAGGGTGTCTGATCAATTACTGAGCAGTGTCAGGTAGGGAGAGCACACGGGACCTGGCCACAGCTTGGTCTTCCTAGAGCATGAATTCTTCATCCCAAGGAATAAGAGAGAAGGTGGAAACCGAACAGACACAGGTGGGAAGGTATGGTGGGAATTTATAGAAGTTGTCTTCCAATTTTTAAATATTTTCTTAGTGAAAAATGAAGCAAGCCTTCAGCTGCAAGTGAGATCGAGGTACAGGTGATGGAGGTTTGTGGCATGGACAGTTGGTAAGAGACAGTCATCTGGATAGAGTGTTAGAATGGATCTGGAGGGTCAAGATTCTGAACTTGGCCCTCAAGGCCCTGCTTAATATGGTCTCTGTTTACCTCTTCAGCCTCTCCTCTGTCCACTCTCCCTTCCTCTGCTATTTTCCAGCTGCACTGGCTGCCTTTCAGGTTTTAGATGACCCCCAGTGCATTTCCACTTTTTCCCTCTGCCAGGAACACCTTCCCTGTGCTGGCTGAGGGCTTGTGGGACATTTGAATGGGGAGGGGCTGAGAATCAGGCTGGGGTGGGGGCTGGATGTCTGAGAAGAGGGACTGGAATAGAGGAACAACTTGAGTCATTTCCTCACACAGCAGAGTCCCTGCTGTCACCAAGCTTATGTTCTAGTGAGGGGCCTGGCAACATGTAAAGAAGGCAATATGTGTCTGATGGAGAAAAATAAAGCAGGTGGCCCAGGAGGGAATGGTCAAGGAAGGTTTGCCACGAGGTGGTGTTTGAGCCAAGATGTACAAGTCAGGATGAGCTGACTGGACCTGTCAGCTGACTGGACCTTTCTGTGGAGAAAGTAGCAGAGTCAAGCTTCACATGTTAGGGTGCATGGAGCGGAGGACAGGAGGAAGGGATGACAACCAAGAGGACCGTGGCTTGTTGGCCACTGGTGGGACTGGTGTTCATGGCAGGTGAGATGGGAGCTGTCGGGGGTTTTGAACAAGAGATGTGAAATGATGAGTTAACAGAGCCTCAAGTTGCCTTGTGAATAATGGCTCTGAGGGGCAGGGAGGAAGCCAGGACTTCACAGGAGGCTGTAGCTGTCATTGCTGCCAGGGATGGATGACTTTCCTGGGGTTCAAGAGTGGGTGGCTGGTAGAGAAGTCAGGAGAGGAGGCTAAGAAGGTTGGAGGAAGCCGAGGCGGGGGTGGGTAGTGATTTCAAAAAGACAAGTGATTTCAAAAAGCTGCAGAGATGTTGGAGAAGAAATCTGAGAAATACCTGGTGGATCTGGCAAGGTGGAAGTTTTGCAGGGCCTCCAGGAGAGCAGCCTCTCGGTGGAGTGCCATCCAGAGAGAATGGGGGCTGGGGAAGTAGTGACAGCAAGGTGGACACCTCTCTGGTGAGTGTTGCTGAAAAGGAGAGTGAGGGCTGTGGTTGGCAGCGCTGGAAGTCTGCTTTGCTCTGATGTAGGAAACACCTGCAGGATGGTCATGGGGCCACAGCTCATGTGTGGTGGATGCTGGCATTGAGGCCTAAGAGGCTGGCTTGACCCCTGGGTCATGGATGTTGTGTGCTTTCTTGGGCCTTGTGGATGGGGCCCAGGAGTTCGGGTGCAGCACCAGCTCAGAACCAGTGTTACGGGGATGTCCCTTCCGTGGCTGTCAGCTCGGACCCATTTTGGGCAGGAGGCATGTCCCTACCCAACCAACTTTGTTTTCTAGAGGGCCTGAGCTTCTCCAAGCACAGCACAAGGGGATAGGAGGCTGAGATGCTCTGAGTGGGTCTCTATTCCACATCACCTTACATTCAGGAGCCCCTTTCTTTGTCACCCAAGCTCCTCCAATTTATCTTCCTGTCCCCAGCATCCTCTGTTTTTCTCTCTGGCCTGGTTGTTTGGCCACTAGGTGTCACTCTGACAGCCAGCATCAATACTTGAGAGCTTGTGTGTGTTATGGTTGGGGGTTGGTGGGGGAAGGAGGGTTGGCCAGAGGACAGGAGTACTGGTCCAGGTTTGCCTGGGAGCAGGGGTCACCTGACCCTCCTTGGGTCCCCAGAGTCCCTGCTGCTTTGGGGCTCAGGCAGAGCCTGACTGGGTAATGGGAGCCTCCCTCTGCTGTTTAGGTTAAGAGAAGTGGGTGTTGTTGGGGCCCAAACAAAGCAAGGTTGAAAAGGGAGAGATTGAAGAAACCAGACCTATAGAGCCGGACTAAAGTTGGAGAGGAGGGAGAAAGCTTGTGGAAGGTTAGGAATGTGAGGGGTGGGGGGGATTGGAAGCCTGGAAAGCCTCAGAGGGCAGAGGAGGGCTCGTGTGAACCTAAGAAAAGTTGTCCTCTGTGTAGAGATACAGGCTTTTTGTTTTGTTTTGCCTTTTCCCTGGAATTGTCTTCTCAGAGGAGAGCCGAGGAGGGAATTTTCTGCCTTGGTACAGAATGACTTGTGTCCTTGAACATAAGCAAAACTCTGCTTTCCCAGTGCTGGGGCAGCCCTCAGAGTCTGGGCAGTTGATTTTGATGGTATTTTGCAGAACTCTTTCCCTGAAATCCCCTCAGTTCCCCAGTTTCCCTGGGAGCCTTTATGAATCTTTGTGATTTGTGAGGCTTTGTCAGCATGGACACAACTCAGGTTTGAAAAAAATATTTTTTTTTAAGTTTATTTACTCTTGAGAGAGAAAGAGACAGAGACGGAGACAGAGAGAACGAGTGGAGGAGGGGCAGAAGAGAGAGGGAGAGAGAGAATCCCAAGCAGGCTTCGCACTGTCAGCACAGAGTCCAACACAGGCCTCGATCTCAGAAACCGTGAGATCACGACCTGAGTCAAAATCAGCAGCTGGACACTTAACTGACCAAGCTACCCAGGCAGCCCTGGTCTGAGAATTTTCTTTGATGTTATCAGAAAACCGGGCACCAGGATTCCCATCCAAGTCACAACGGAGACCTGGAGGCTGTGGGGAAGGTGGGTGGGATGGGAGGGGCTGGTGGCATTGTGGAAGGAGATGGAAGGCATGATCTCCTAAACATGTTCTTCCCTGGTGTGTTCTCTTGTCTGGGAGCACCCAAGGGGGAAGCCTGACCACGGTGGCTACTGTCTCCAGGCACAACAGAGCAGCGCTCTGTTTGGACTTTTTCATGGAAATTAGTTCAGAACTGCCCCTAGGCCCTGAAACCTGACTTATGCCCAGCCTTTCTCAGCTGTGAGCTGATCTGTCTGGCGTCCCCCTACAGATCTCCTGATGACAGGGCGCAGCACTGTGTTTGCCATGCAGCACGTCCTCGGTGCGCCCCGTGTGGTGTGGAGAGGCCTCCTTGGAAGGGACCTCTTTATGGCCAGGACTCTCTGCAGCCCAGGCCCTAGCCAGCCCAGAGAGAAAAGACCTGAGGAGGTGGCTCTTGGGCTGTACCGCCGCCTCACAGCTCTGGGAAGAGCCCTGGGGCACGACATTCATCAGCGAGCATCGTCCACAGCCACGACTTGGTGGGAAAGATACGAAGAGTTTGTCGGACTCAGTGAAGTTCGAGAGGCCCAGGGAAATGTGACTGAGGTGAGGAGGGAAGCCGGGGTGGTTGGCCCTGCCTTCTGACTTGGAAATGTGGCTGGGAGGCTCTTGCCAAATAATTACCAGCCACGTGGTGCTGGGAAGCCTTGCCCAGGTTTGCCTTTTCTTAACAAATACTATTGGTAGATGAATTTGACTCATTTCTCACATGATAACTTGGATTCGATCGTACTGGGGGTGAAGATCTCTGTGTAACTGTACCCGTCTACCCCGAAAACAGGTTTCTGTGTACTGATGAGTCCCTGGCCATTGACATCCATTGTGTTAGGCCAGTGAACACTTCCTACATTGACTGAGGGTTGGTGAGAGTGTTACAAGTGTCCGCAAAGCCCCGTGTGTAATGAAAACATCCCTTGTGAAGGTAGAAGCCCAGGGCCAGGCAGCATCACACTGCGAGGTGGAAAGAGCTTCCTGTGGCTGGAAGCCCTTGGCGGTAGCAGAAATGCATTCTGTCGTCTCTGTTCCCATTCCTGCCTAGTACAGACCAAGCTAGTGAGGTGGCAAGAACCTGGGGGTTCAGTGGGAGGTTTTGAGGCACAGTGCTGTCTCTTCCCCTTGGAGGTCATGACCTTTGCTGAGCTGGAGTTTCTGGGTGTGTAAAATGGAGGCCACAGCAATGCCTCTTGTGTGGCATCGTCAAGAGGCGAAGATAAGGTAGCGTGCGTGTGTGAAACAGTTTAGGAACCTAGGTTCCTTTCCGTGGCTTGTATCCGACTAGGATTGGCTGGGTTTTGTGTGGAGCATTAGCTTTTTTCAAGTTTCTCAGGGGCATGTTATTTCCACTTGAATGGATAAATCCAGTGATTCTGATGGGTGTGGCCCAGGGCTGCACTTTGAGGACTACTGGGCGAGCCAGGATTTTGTGTCTGAAGGACTCTTTTTTTCCACCCTTTGCACTGACACCCCACTCACCTCAGCCACAGCCTTGTCGGGAATAGAGCTGAGACTGTGTGGGTGTGGAGGGAAGGGGCAGACAGCCTCCATTGTTCTCTCTGCAGGCAGAGAAAGTGTTCATGGTGGCTCGAGGGCTTGTACGAGAGGCTCGGGAGGACTTGGAAGTTCACCAGGCCAAGCTGAAGGAGGTGAGGGACCGCTTGGACCGCATCTCCAGAGAGGATATCCAGTACCTAGAACTGGCTACGCTGGAGCACCGGCTGCTGCAAGTAGGCACTCAGAAGGCAACCCTTCCTCATTGGATAGGGACCCTAGCCTGGCAGATCACCAAGGGGCAAGGTGGGAACCTGACTGGTCTGGTGGTCAGAGATCTGGTGAAGATGTAAACCAGAAGCTCTGGGCTCCAGGCTTCCAGAGCCTGTCCACCCACTTTCTCTTGGAGTACCGGGGTCAGTAGTCCAGGGCAGTATAATCTGGGCCCCAGATCCCAGATTGCTGAGGGGGGAGCACCAGGGAGGAGGGGACTGGCCTAGAGGGGGCCAGACACTTCCTTCTGATGGACACATTCTGTAGTCATCAGTGCGTGTCTGGTCGGACCCAGCACTGCTTGGGTAGGAAGGTAGCATTGCTCATCTTGACTGCCCCCAATTCCTTTGCTTCCTGCACCTGACCATGTTTATGCTGCCTTCATTCATTCAGCGGGTTTATTGAGCATGCAGTCTGCGCCAGGCATGAGGCTGAGCCCCAGGGACGTCTGCTGGCAGCTCCAACGGTGGGGCCACATTGCTGCTGTATAACACTGCTTTGCTTCTGCAGGAGGAGAAGAGGCTTCGTGCAACCTATCTGCGTGCTGAAGACTCTGAGCGAGAGAAGTTCTCCCTCTTCTCTGCGGCTGTGCGGGAAAGTCACGAGAAGGAGCGTACTCGAGCTGAGAGGACCAAGAACTGGTCCCTCATCGGGTCAGTTCTGGGGGCCTTGATTGGTGTGGCTGGCTCCACCTATGTGAACCGTGTGCGGCTACAGGAGCTGAAGGCCTTGCTCTTAGAGGCGCAGAAGGGGCCTGTGAGCCTCCAGGAGGCCATCCGAGAACAGGCATCCAGCTACTCCCTCCAGCAGAGGGACCTCCACGACCTCATGGTGGACCTAAGGGGCCTGGTACAAGCTGGCTCCGGGCTGAGCTCTGGGACCCAGGCAGGTACTTCCCCCACCCGAGACAGAGACACAGATGTCCTTTCAGCTGCCTTGAAAGAGCAGCTCAGCCATTCCAGGCAGGTCCATTCATGTTTAGAGGGTTTACGAGAGCGGCTTGATGGCTTGGAAAAGACTTTCAGCCAAACGGCTGAGGTGGTTCAGCTTGCGAAGGCTGCAGCACATCCAGGCCTGCTGGGGCCAGCAGACAGGGCCCTGCCTGGCTCCTTGCTGGAGCAGGGGAGCGTGATCTTGGCACTATCAGACATGGAGCAGAAGCTTGAAGCTCAGGTCAACAGGAACACCATCTACAGCACACTGGTCACCTGTGTGACATTTGTGGCCACTCTGCCCGTGCTCTACGTGCTCTTCAGGGCCAGCTAGCCCTCCAGAGAGGGCTCCAGGGAGCTGAGGGGATAGCCGTGGATACAAATTTAGCTAGAGAATCCCAACAATGAAGTGAGCCTTTGGGGTGCACACAACCTCAGCCTGAGGCTGAGCACCATCTGTGTGGCTCACCAGCAGGCGTACTTTGATTTTGAGAAAATGCTCATTTATGTTAATTATCAACACTTTGTACTAATGTCCAAATAAAATGTCTTTCGGTTCGTGTTATTTAAATATTTAAAGTAATACTTACATCAGATGGAGTTTTTCTTGTTGAAGGTTGAGATTTGGGACTTAAGGGCTGAGCCTGGAATTACAGTAATCACGGCCCCCTTCCGTTCCTCTCTCATCTCCTCTTGGTCTCGTCCTCAGTTCAGAACCATGTTGGATGAACTTACCCTTGAGGCTTGGGTTTTTGTTTTGGATTGCCAGGTCTGCTTGCCCAACCCTCCTATGTCAGATAGCTTGGGGGTTCCGGGGAGTGGAACCAAGCCTGCACAACCACGGCTGACAATGGTTACTTGCCCCGCTTCTGGATTACTTTCTCTGCCCTGGTGGGGAGAACCTTCTGGTTCTAATGCTGGAGGGATGATCAGAAGAGAGCAGGGAAAAGGGATTGGAGGAATGGTTGATAAATATTACTGGGGACATAATTACAGGGATTGGTAGCCAGTCTGGGTCCCTGTGCAGAGAGCTTTGGGCAGTCCAGTGTGCCCCTAGAGCTAGGTGTCCTCCCATACACAGCCTAGAGATGGCCTGTACAAGCATGGGCAGAGCTCAGCATGTCAGCAGAGTGAACCTCAAGGCAGGCCTCAAGGCAGACCTGGGACCTGGGTACAGGCAGAGTTAGGTTTTGCCTGTGAGTTTGAATGGGGCCTGAGATCTTGTGATCCTATAAGTTGAGGACACGAGGCCTGGCTCCAAACCAGCCTTTTCAGTGGCAATGATGGAGACGGGCCTCCCTGAGGTGGGAGGTACGGTGGGGGGCCCGAGGGCAGACTGCCCAGAGAACCCCTGACCTGTCCCTTTGCAGAGGAGAACAGCAACCTTTGATCTCCTGGGCTAAATGGCCATAGGTGGCCTTGTGTGTCCTTGAGTAAATAGGAAGAGTGGGGAGGCACTCTGTACTCCCACAGGTCTGGAAAAGCCACTCCTTTCTAACCCTAACCCTTTCTGAACCCTGTATACAGGGTTTGTGGGGAAGGGCTTCTGTGGGCTGGGGTTTGCTTGGGCCTGTGTGGAGCCTCCTCTCAGCAGGGGCCTGTGGAACCAGTAGGGTTTCCCAGGAGGTACCCTCTGTACTTGGAGCCTGTGCTCAGGTTTGGGCAGTGAGTATGACCTGGGTGGCCCCATGGGTTCTGTGAACCTCAAGTGCCTGGTCCTTTGGTCATTTGGTCACTCCATTCTTGACATTGTTTCCTTTGTGTAATGGTTCCTCAGGATGGCATGAGATGAAAAGACCTCTGTGCATGGGATGTTCACCCTCCTGATGGGGGGTAGGAGGTACCATATCTGTGTACAGATGAGGGGTGCTATGGGGTTTGGAAGTCCTGTGTCCACCTTTGGGGTGAGGTAGGTCCTAAAGAGTGTGCACTTGAGTGAATGGAATTGAGGAGGGGAGGATTCCAGGTATGTGGCAAGGGTCTCCCATAGGCTGCACAGGCAGGAAAGCCATGGGCTTTCAGCACCTTAGCCAAGGGGCTGAGGTGGTGATGGATGTGGAGGAGTGGTGGGGCATAGGTTAGAGAATGAAATGGAGGGCCTGGGGTCTGTGATGCTGGAGGCCAGGGATAAAGGAACTGGGGGGGGGGTGCCATGCTGGTTCACGGCCCCAGGTGCTGGGAGAGGGGATGGAAGAAAGGGAGTGATCAGAGAAGCTGGTGAGAGAAGTTGGAAGGCAGAGTTGGGTAGATGAGAGTGAAGGCAGACTCTTGATGAGGGGTGGCAGATGGCAAGAGTGTGTCTGTGGTGTTGGCTCTTTGGACACTAGCCAGTGTGGATGACCTGAACCTTCTGGTTGAGGCTCTCCCTAGCCTTTGGAGGCTCTGGGGGCTTCCAGAGTGGTGTGTGTGTGTGTGTGTGTGTGTGTGTGTGTGTGTGTGTGTGACAAATTTTGCCTCCCAGGACGCTATCCCAATGGCCTTGAGCCAAAGTCCTAACAGCATGGGCTGTGTCCTGTCTCCTCTGAGTTTGCAGTAGGCAGGCCAGGGTGTGCGTGAAGGGCCCAGCAGAGGGCACAACTGGGCCCCTGCCCAGCGGTTTCTCCCTAGAAAGGCCCAGGTATTTGCCAGTGAGGGAGTCCAGACTTGCCCAAGGCTTCTCAGCATAGGGTGGGTCCAGGTAGAGGCCCAGGAGGAAAAGAAGGAAATGCACCCTTGCTTGTGTACTTTGCAGCCGCTGTTCCCTCCTGTAACAGCCTGGTAGGTGTGGTATCACCTCCACTTGCCGGTGAGCAAACAGGCGTGGGGGGACGGGGGTGTTCAGGGGTATGGGGGGCTCAGGTTACTTGGCTTAGTGGTGGCACAAACCCAGGCCCAACCCCAAAGCCTATGCTCCTCTGGCGCAGCCAGAGGTGGGGGCCGGAAGGAGAGGGTGGCTGTTAGGGAGTCCTGGGAGTAGGGGCGGTGGGCAGGACCTGGTACGGGGGTGAGAAACCAGGCGCCGAGGAGTTCAGGTAAAGAAAGTTGGAGGACGACCACAGGAAAGGAAGGAGAGAGTTCGGGACGCTGCGGAGCAGGGGTGGTGGCTGGCGAGCTGGCGGGGCTGGTGTGGGGTGCAGGTCCCACCCGTCGCCGGTGGGCAGGAAGAGGCCGGACGCTGTACCTGCAACACCTGTGGGCGCCAAACGCGCCACCCCCCCCCCCGGCCCCGCCCATCCCGGGAGGACTCTTGATTCCGGTTCCTGCGCAGCGCGCAGGTATGGCCCGGCAGGGGCGGGATGGGGTGGGGTCGGGCAGCCAGAGCTCTGGGCTCTGCTCCTCGCCCTCCGCTCGCCTGGCCGCGACCCGCGTTGCCGTGGCTACCGCCGCCCAGCAGCCAGCGCCCCCACAGGGAGGGGTCGAGTCCCCCGCCCTCGGCAAGTGCGGAGCCCGCAGGGCTGGAATGCGGGGTCCCGGGCGGCTCGGGGCCGCGCGCCCGGCTCTCCCGGCTGCTTCCGGCCTGGCCTGGGCGGCGGGCGGGGGGAGGGCGGCCCGGCGGGCGCGGGGGGAAGGAGCGAAGCCCGGCCCGGCCGACGCGGCTTTGTCTCCTTTGTTCCCGGCGGTGGCAGCGCCGCGGCGGGAGGGGCGGGCAGCGGGCGCGCTTTTCCGCCCCTCGGTCTCCGGGTAACAGCTGCGGCGCCGCCGGAGCCACCTCCGGGGGGCGGGGGGGGCAGCGAGGCCGCCGCGCGCAGATCCCGAGCCCGCAGCGGCCGGCGCCCGCCTCGGCGCGCTCCTCCCGCGGGGCCCGGCCGGGTGGTGAGTCCGGGGCCCGGGGCGGGGGCCCGGGGGTGGCGGTGAGGCCCCGGGGGGGGGAGGGGCCCGGGGCCCGATGCCGCCAGGCAGGGGCAGCCCGGGTGAGTGGTGGGCAGCTTCGGTCCTGAGAGTTGGGACCACACTTCTCCGCACTGAGGAAAACTCTGGCGGCTCCGCCTGTAACGCGATTGGGAGACAGAGGAGGTGGAGCTGCTCCTCCGCGCCCCCTCCTCGCCGCCGCCGCTGCCACAGCCGGGACGGCCGGCCTCTTCCCCGCCCTCCCAGGACCACTGGTGGGGTCCTTGCCCCGCGGCCGAGGGAGGAGGGAGGAAGGTCGAAGAAGAGCCGATGGGGAGGTCTAGGCTTGCCCTCTGTAGTAACAGCCCTTCCAGGCTGCGCTCAGCGCAACTGACAAAGGCGGACTGTGAGCCTTGTGCCAGGCATCCCCAGAGGGAGACCCCCCACCTCCCTACACGACCCAGGCAGTGGGTGATTGATGAGCGCTCCTGAGTCCGCGCGGGTGTTGCATGGTGGGCCCCTCCACCCCACCTCAAAACACAGACAACAGGGCGAGCAATGTGCATTACAGTGCTGCCGGTGAATCTCTTCTCCCCCGGGGGACCCTGGGAGCTAAGCAGGAGAAGGGGAGGGAAAGTCCAGTTTCCCATTGATCCCCTTAAATGAGGGCTGGGGTACCACCCCTTCAGGTGTGGAGGGGCAGAGTTTGTTAGCCCCTTTGGTTGGTGAGGACAGCCCCAGGAGGGCCCCAGAGCTGCTTTCTCTTTGCAGATAGAAGTTAGGCAGCTGAGGGCTCTGCTGAAGAGGTCTAGAGAAAGATGAGCCCAGAAGAGACCTCAAGGCAGGCCTGGGACCTGGGTACAAGCAGAGTTAGGCTTTGCCTGTGAGTTCGAATGGGGCCTGAGATCTCGTGATCCTGTAAGTTGAGGACACGAGGCCTGGCTCCAAACCAGCCTTTTCAGTCTGCTCTGGCTTGGTTATTAATAAAGTGGGCCTGACACCTTGTCCTTTGAGAGGCCAAGTGGCTGGAACAGGGTGTGGGCCCCGTATCTCCCCTTCTGAGTGGATTTCCTTGGCTGTGAAATGGGGGTTCTTTCAACATGTGAGGAACACCTGCTTTGTGCTAATATCTGTCTTAGTTGCTGGGGCTCCTGCCTGCAAGGAGCTTTAAGTCTAGAGTTGGGAGAGTGGAACAGAGAGAAAAGTGTCTTTGGTTGGTGCCACTAATGCCAGGCACACACATTTCATGTTTAATGGTCAGAGCAGTCTTGCTTCCCATTCTGCAAATGGGAAATCTGAGGCTCAGCCCAAGCCAGAGCCGCAGTACACACTAGAGTGATAGCTGGAATATGCCCATTCCATCCTCCACACAGGGTGGACTCCTCAGGAGCCTGGGGGGACATGGAAGGCTCTCCTGGGAGATGGTTGGGAGTCAGAGTTAACTAGATAGAAAGGGAGTGGGCATTCCAAGCAGGGAGGAGTGTGAAACAGCCCACAGTTAGGCCAGCAGGAGCTAACAGCATGTGTGGGGGAGCCCTGGCATAGATTGGATGGAAGAGGGCATGGACTGGAGGGGTTTGACCTTTATTCTTCAGGCCTTGGGCTGCCCCAAAGACAGGGGAGAGATGTGTTCTGATTCTGCTTGAAGATCCTGTGAGGTAGGAGGGGTGGCCTTTAGGGGCTGGGGGCTGCTCTGGCCAGTGGCAGGGGTTAGGTGAATTTGAGTGCCTCGAGATGTCACTACCCCTCTTTCCCTCCTCCCCCACCTGTGGTATGTGGGGAAGGGTGAGAGTCCTGCTTCAGTGATTGAAAGAGTCCATCACTTTTCCCAGAGTGGGTCAGCCTTCAGCCTCCTATGTGGCCTGGCCAGGAGCTCTTCTGATCCTTCCCATCCTCCTGTGGGCCACTTGACCCAGTTGTGACTTTACATTTGGGGAGTGTCTTGGTTGCTGCCCCTTGAGGGTTGGAAAGCTTTGGCATGCAGTAGGCTCTGAGCAAATGTTTGTAAGCCAATGACAGAGTGACTCTTGGTCTAACTATGGACCCTTTGCCCCAGGCACATCCCTGGGCAGGAGGCTACTGGAGGGAGTGCAGGAGGTAGCTTCTGCCCATCCTCAGACAGACCCTGTCTTCCCAGAGGAAGAAACTTTCTTCCCCGACCCCTTGGAAACAAGGTGGGGGGCTCCTGGGAAGCCTGGCCTTGCCATAGTCCTGAGTTCACGACTCTCCCTGCTATCCCCTTTCCCCCACCCCCTCGGGTAGCAAACAGAGGCGGCCTTGTTCCTGCTCCCATAGAGCTGCCCTGTTCTCCTCACACTAAAAATGGAAACCCCCAAGCTATTTCGGGAGCAGTGCCCAGCTGGGCTGTGGCCATGGCTCCCCTGCTCCCACCAGGCGGCCGGACCCTCCTCTGAAACTTATGCCCAGTCCGCTCACTCTGGGACAGTCTCAGCAGCACCTTGGTGGGGCCTTGGTGGGGAGGAGCCGACCCTAGCTGAGGGAAGCTCTCCCTCAGGCAGACTGGCCTCTGGGTGGTGGGAGGGGCTGGGCTATGTGGCCTGGGCAGAGGCGAGTAGGGGAAATATCTCCCGGCCTGGCCTGGGAGCAGCACTTCCCCAACCTGGTGCTCCTGGCTGGGGACCACCCGGGGCTGGGGAAGATGGTGTTACCATGGTTTTCTGCTTCAGCAGGCCTTAGCTGGGGCCCACAAGGAGGGATCTGTGAGGAGAACAGGCACCCAGGGTCTGAGGAGGTCCTGGGGATAGACATGGTGACTTCCTCTGGGACAACCCTCCTCCAACCCTGGGCCCTGGCTCTGCTCTGACCTGCAGGAGGAGAAATAATAGCAAGAGATGCCTGGCTTCCACAGCCCTGTAGGACTTAGGGCTCAAGCAGGGAAGTGTGCACGAATCTGTATGCGTGGGTATCTGAATGTGGGTGGTGGTGTATATGTCTTTGCTGGGGGGTGTGACATGCCCTTGCGCAGAATGCCTATTTGTACGTGTGTGTTCCTGCGTGTAAGGAGGCTGTGTCTTTGTGCGAGTGTTTAAGTGTGTGGTACGTGGGTTGTGTTCCTATGTGTGTCTGTGCGACGTGGACACGCCATATCTGCATGTATCTGCACGTGTGCAAGTGCCCGTGTGCTTGTGTATGGGTGTGCACCTGCAGGGCCGGCGGCATGTCTGCTTCTTGGTGTGTGCAAGCCTGTGTCCGTGTCTGTGCCAGTGGCAGTTTGGGCTAGACAGCTCCTGGCCTGTGTGGAGGGTGTATAGCGGGGTGCCCTAAGAGGACAGAGTTTGGGCAGAGGGTGAGAAAGAGACAGTAGCTACGAAGGGAGAAGGGGCTGCAGAGGACAGGGCCGTGCTGGGGGCCTGGCTGGGCCCCGCCTGCCATGGGGCTCCTTCCTAGTTGCCCTTTCCCAGGCCCTGAGGGTGCCTGGTTCCGCTGCCCTCCCCCTCCCTGTGTGGGCTCTGAGGAGGCGTCCCCTGTGGAATGTGTTTGGTGGCCGAAGGCCAGGCTGGGCCCAGTTCCATTGGCAGGCTGGGCAGCGGGAAGGGGAGCCCGGGCTCCCACATGCCTGCAGCCCAGCCCCCAGCTTCATGCTCTGCTATCTCCCTGGCTAGGTGACTCCCGCACAGGTCATGCTGTTGTCTCCTGATCCAGCCGGCCCTGCCAGGTGAGCCTGACCTCACACCTAGGCACCTGGGAGAAGTGTGACTCCTGCTTCTTAGGGCTCTCCAAGGTGGCATCCAGTCATTTAGGTCCCAGTCCTGGCAGCCTCAGTCTCCCTCATCTCTTCATTGGTTCTGTGGATTCCTTCTGGATTCCTGGCCTGAAAAGCCCTTCATCCAATTCTTGCTCTGCTCTAATGTGCAGATGGCCCATGGGACCTTGCCCTCCCTCTTTCCCCCCTGCAGGCAGCTGACATCTGTGCAGAGGGGTCCTCTGCCTCCTCGGGGTTCTGGGCCCCTCCTTCCCATCACCTGCTCTCCTGCCTCTCCAGGCCCTGGTCCCTGGGGATGGGATGTTTCTCACATCTCTACCCCTCTAGCCCCTTACCCTCGGACCCTGTGGTGACACAGGGCAGTGCAGGGAGAAGCGGGGGTGGGGTAGGATGGAGGTCTCCTGAGAGAATAGTGCTTGCAGGAAATGGACAGTGTTGAAGTTTCCAGGAAAGATCTCCTGACCCCTTGCTAGTGTGCAATCCTGGGGTCATCCTGGACCTCAGTGCTGTCTAAGCCTAGGCCTCCTCTGGTCACTCCCCCGGTTAGGAGGGGCATCTTGGCAATGTCACGGGCTTACCTCCCACAGTAGCCCCTCAGCACTCCATCTCTCTCCTTGCCAGGTGACCATGCCTGCCCTCGGCCCAGCTCTTCTCCAGGCGCTCTGGGCTGGGTGGGTCCTCACGCTCCAGCCCCCTCCACCAGCTGCTTTCACTCCCAATGGCACGCATCTGCAGCATCTGGCACGGGATCCCACCTCAGGTACCCTCTACCTGGGGGCCACCAACTTCCTGTTCCAGCTGAGCCCTGAGCTGCAGCTGGAGGCTACGGTGCCCACTGGCCCCGTGCTAGATAGCAGGGACTGCCTGCCACCTGTGATGCCTGATGAGTGCCCTCAGGCCCAGCCTACCAACAACCTGAACCAGCTGCTCCTGGTGAGCCCAGGGGCCCTAGTGGTGTGCGGGAGTGTGCACCAGGGGGTCTGTGAGCTGCGGCACCTGGGCCAACTTGAACGACTACTGCTGCGGCCTGAGCGGCCTGGGGACACCCAGTACGTGGCCGCTAATGACCCTGCAGTCAGCACGGTGGGACTGGTGGCCCAGGGCTTGACTGGGGAGCCTCTCCTATTTGTGGGGCGGGGATACACCAGCAGGGGCGTGGGGGGTGGCATCCCTCCCATCACAACCCGGACCTTGTGGCCACTGGACCCTCAAACTGCCTTCTCCTATGAGGAGACGGCCAAGTTGGCCGTGGGCCGCCTCTCCGAGTATAGCCACCACTTTGTGAGCGCCTTTGCACGTGGGGCCAGTGCCTACTTCCTGTTCCTGCGGCGGGACCTGCAGGCTCAGTCTAGAGCCTTTCGTGCCTATGTGTCCCGAGTGTGCCTCCGGGACCAGCACTACTATTCCTATGTGGAGCTGCCTCTGGCCTGCCAGGGTAGCCGCTATGGGCTGATCCAGGCTGCAGCTGTGGCCACATCCCTGGAGGTGACCCAGGGGGAGGTACTCTTTGCTGCCTTCTCCTCGGCCGCTCCCCCCGCTGTGGGCCGGCCTCCGTCAGCAGCTGCTGGAGCATCTGGAGCCTCTGCCCTCTGCGCCTTCCCCCTGGACGAGGTGGACCGCCTTGCTAACCGCACGCGAGATGCCTGCTACACTAGGGAGGGCCGCGCCACGGATGGGGTGGAGGTGGCCTACATCGAGTATGACGTCAATTCTGACTGTGCACAGTTGCCTGTGGTGAGTCCCAGCTCGTCCCTGTCTGGCATTCACGGCCAGGCAGCTGCCCGAGGAGTCCAAAGGGAAGCTGGTGGTGTGGGGGCTGATCAGGTCAATGGATGTTATGTGCTTCCTTTGTGTCTGGGTGATGGAGATGCCTTACGAAAATCGTGGCACTCAGGGGGCGGAGGGCCATTCAGAGTGGGGCTTGGACTGCTTGCTGCAGAGGTGGTATTCGTGTAGGTGGACTGAAGGTGTTTGGGGTCCTAGGGTATGGGGCAGGGACCTAGAATGTGAGAAGATGGGCCCTGTTGTTTTACGTTATTGAGCAAGAGAGGCAGGTGAGGTTGAGGCTTGTTTGGCTCTAGTCTCTGGATAGATAACACAGGGGAGAAACCACAGCTAGGGGGACCGAGTGAGGGAGAGGTTGCAGGGACCCAGGGGAGTGGACCTGGACATGAAGACGCAAGCTTTGAGAGGCCTTGGGCAAGTGGTCCAGGGGAAGGCTGAGTGCGTACCCTGGGGGAAGGCCAAGGGTGTGGGAAGGTGGAGCCCCAGATAGGTGGGGATCAAGAGCGGGGTAAGGGGCTGCTGGAGATAAGCAGCTGAGGCCCCACTAAGGATGCAGCTGTGGGCAACATCAGGGAGGGCTGGCAGAGACACTAGGGGTGGGGATGAGGCTGTCCAGGGGCTCCTTAAGGGAGGGGTGACGGAATAAGGCCGTCCAGAGAAGAGAGTCATTCAGCAAAAGCTGGCTGGGCCAGGGGATGGGGATGTCCAGGGAGGGCCTTACTGGTGCTTCTTGCTGCCTATAGGATACCTTGGATGCTTATCCCTGTGGCTCAGACCACACGCCCAGCCCCATGGCCAGCCGTGTCCCCCTGGAAGCCACGCCCGTTCTGGAGTGGCCAGGGATTCAGCTAACAGCTGTGGCAGTCACCATGGAGGATGGACACACCATTGCTTTCCTGGGTGACAGTCAAGGGCACCTACACAGGGTGGGTCCACAGGAAGTACCGGGCCCTGCCCCAGGGTCTAGAGGGAATAGGTTGCTGGTGACCCAGCCTGGGAGGAGCTATGCCTGTGACCCCTGGGACACACCCCTGGCCCTAAGGCTGGGAGAGATGACTTAAGCTTCTCTTCCCAGGGCTGGATGGTATTTACCTGTGATCTCCCCCACCCCCTGCCCAAGGGCTGGGTGGGATGACTTGTACTAGCAGAAAATTCTGCTTGTAGATTGCTTCATTGTGGGAAGAAGAGAGGGCCTCGGGCCGTGGACTTGGGTCCCAGAACTTATGGTCTCTGATCTCAGGTCTACTTGGGCCCAGGGAGTGATGGCCACCCATACTCCACACAGAACATCCAGCAGGGGTCTGCGGTGAGCAGAGACCTCACCTTTGATGGGGCCTTCGAGCACCTGTATGTCATGACCCAGAGCACAGTGAGTGCCAGGCGAGAGCTGGGATCTGGCTGCTGGGAGGGGCCTTGGGCAGGGCCAGGCACCCATATGTGGAGGAGTCACTGGTGTTTGGATTGCTGTCACAGCTTCTCAAGGTTCCTGTGGCTTCTTGTGCTCAGCACCTGGACTGTGCCTCTTGTCTCGCTCACAAGGACCCATACTGTGGGTGGTGTGTGCTCCTTGGCAGGTCAGTGCTCCACCGACTCCTGACCCATTCCCCAACCCCAACCCCCACCTCCTGCCCTCCCTGGTCCTGCATAATGGCCCTGTCCAGTATTCCTGGTCCTTGGCCCTTGACTTGCAGCCCACGACCCCTGGATGCCCCAATCCCCTACCTCCATTCTCCATCCTGGGCATCAGTGCCTTGCCAGGGCAGACGTAGCCTAGTGTCATGGCCCACCTGAGGATCCCGCCCAGGTCCCCAGTATTGGAGGTGTCCCTGCTCCGTGAAGGTACATCCTGGTCATTCTCCTGCAGGTGCAATCGCCATTCCGAGTGCTCACGGGGACAGGGCCCAGAGCGGTGGCTGTGGAGCTTCCAGCCTGAGCTGGGCTGTCTGCAAGTGGCAGCTATGAGTCCTGCCAACATCAGCCGAGAGGAGCGGAGGGAGGTGAATGAGCGGGGCAGGCACATCCCTCGTGGGGAGGACTCTGGTGATGGGTCAGGACCTCGCATTTTAATGTCAGATGCTCTAAATACCACGTGGCCCTATACAAGTTGCTTGTCTTGGGGCCTTGCTTTCTCTGTCTGCTTCTAATCCAGGCTAGAGGGCATTTGTGAAGGCTTGAGGGCTGGTGGCCACTGTGCCCACTCACATTGGGTGCTCTGGAAACACAAGCCCTGGTCTGCTGCCCGGTGGCTCCAGCAGCATGTCCTGGCCTCTCTGTCCAGGTTTTCCTGTCAGTGCCTGACCTGCCACCCCTGTGGCCAGGGGAGACGTATTCCTGCCAGTTTGGGGATCACCAGACTCCTGCCCTGCTGACCAGTTCTGGTGTGATGTGCCCTTCTCCGGACCCTAGCGAGGCCCCAGCACTGCCAAGAGGAGCCGGTGGGTGAGAGAAGGGGCCAGCCCTGGGGCCTGGGAGCCCCACCCTCCTCCCATCTTGCTCCAGGGGGTGTGGTTGGGGTGAAGTGTGAATCCGAGTGGGGATCCCTGAAATAGCACTTTTCTCTGGGCCCCCTGGCTAGTCCTCAGTCCCCTAAAGTGCCCATTTTGTGTCCTATGGGCTGTGTTCCCCAGATCCCGGGTGCTAACCCCACTCCTCAGCCTGGGCCCTCTCTCCCACCCTGCAGACCACGTGTCAGTGAGCGTGGAGCTCAGGTTTGGCGCTGTGGTGATTGCCAAAGCTTCACTCTCCATCTATGACTGTGCAGCAGTCTCTGAGCTCCGCCCGTCTGCACAGTGAGTTCCTCCCCGACACCCCTAGCGCCCGGGCTGCCCCGTGGCGACCTCTGCCCCATGGCTGTGCTCTGTGCAGGTGCCAGGCCTGTGTGAGCAGCCGCTGGGGGTGTAACTGGTGTGTCTGGCAGCAGCTGTGCACACACAAGGCCTCATGTGACGCTGGGCCCATGGTGGTTAGTCAGCAGGTGAGCGGGACCCCCAGCTGGGCCCCACAGGGGTTTGGGGTTCCCTTTGTGAGGGTTTCTCTGATGGCCCGGGGTCTGTGTGCCTGCCTGCCCATGTGAGGCTCTGTTGTGAGCACCCGAGCTGCTGTGTGTGACGGACTCACTGGAGAACAGCTGCTGGTGTCCCGCCTGTTTCGGGGAGAGGACCTTTGTAGCTGAGCGGCAGGGGAGGTCTGGGCCTCAGGTCCCGCCTCAACACAGATGCCCCTGGAGCCTGCCCTCCCCTCCCTCCTTTGGAGAATTAACGGGCTGTTTTTGTTTCTCTTTTCCTTGGTCTCCTTTCCTCTTAACACACCCTTTGCCTGCCTGCCACCTGCTCCCGCGCCTGCCTGCTGAGTGGCCCCTCCTGTCTTTCTCTGCTTCCCCCTTCAGAGCCCGCTTCTCTCCCCAGCCCCTCCCGCAAGAGATGTACCCACCCCCTTCCCACCTGAAGCCCCCCAGACCCCAGTCACCCCTGCTCCTGACACCCTTCCCGTGGAGCCTGGTGCCCCCTCCACAGCCTCGGATGTCCCACCTGGGGATCGCCCTTCCCTGCTCAGCCCCTGGGGGCCGGGGGCGGGTCCTGGCCCCATACCTGCCTCAGCCTCCACAGAGTCACCTCTCCATGAGGAACCTCCCCCTCCCGACCCCCGCAACAGACGTGGAACCGCTGTCCCCGCCCCCACTGACTTCGGACCCACGGCCACACCCGAGGACCTCTTGGCCTCCCACCCATCGCCCTCAGATGCAGCGGCACTGCCCCCTGCCCCTGCAGACCCCGGCCCCGAGGCCGACCCCTCCGTGGCACTCTTGGACCAGCCCCCTGGCACTGCTCCCGCCACCACTTTCCCAGGGGCCGCTGGCTCCACGAAGCCCGCTCTGGACTGGCTCATGAGAGAAGGCGGAGAGCTGCCTGAGGCGGACGAGTGGACGGGGGGTGACACACCCGCCTTCTCCACTTCCACCCTCCTCTCAGGTGATGGAGACTCGGCCGAGCACGAGGGCCCTCCCGCCCCCCTCATCCTCCTGTCCAGCCTGGACTACCAATACGACACCCCCGGGCTCTGGGAGCTGGTGAGGCCCAGCCCAGGAAGGAGGCCTCCAGGGGAGGGGATGCGGGGCAGACTCAGGAGGGGTCGAGGGGCAGGGTGGGGTCTGCAGCTCCACGCCGGCCTGGGCCCTGAGTTGTGCGCAGGGAAACAACCGAGGTGATGGGGTGGGCTCCATAGACTGCCTTGCTCTTGGTGTCTCCAGGAGGAGGTGAACTGGGGGGCAAGCTCCTGCCCTTGTGTCGAGAGTGTTCAGGGCTCCACGCTGATGCCAGTCCACGTGGAGCGAGAAGTCCGGCTGCTGGGCAGGAACCTGCGCCTCTTCCAGGTGAGCGTGTCCGGTTGCAGGCACGTTGGCGGCCTCCTTGGCTGTTGACAACTATGCCTGAGCCCTGGAGAGCAGGAAGAGCGCCTGGCCCCACGTCTCGGCCCTGACCCTGGGGCTCTGTTAGCGGCCCTGCGGGACTCACTGGGGCCAGCTCCTGAAGCTGCCTCAGCAGCTGTGTCCTCTGCCCCCAGGACAGCCCAGGAGACCATGAGTGTGTGATGGAGCTGGAGGGCCGTGAAGTGGTAGTTGAGGCCCGGGTCGAGTGCGAGCCACCTCCAGAGACTCAATGCCACGTTACGTGCCGGCAGAACCAGGTGTGGGTCACGAGTGCCTGGGTGGGCAAGGGTGTGCCGGCCACGGGCTGGCTACCCACCTCAGCTGGCCACACCACATTCATCGTCCCAGCCCCACACATAACCCTGTGACCTCGAGGGAGTCTGAGTACCCCGGCTCTGACCTCTGACCCTGTGGCCTCATGGGGTCCCTGTCCCCCAGTTCTGACCTCTGACCTCGTGCTCCCACAACTAGTCATTTGGTCCTTTCTCTGACCACCACTGCCCCCCAGGCCTGATGCCTCCCCCAGGCCCAGACTCTGACCCCACTCCCATTTCTCCAGCTCAGCTATGAGGCTCTGCAACCAGAGCTCCGTGTGGGGCTGTTTCTGCGTCGGGCTGGCCGTCTGCGTGTGGACAGTGCTGATGGGTTGCATGGTGAGCTAGCTGGGGCCTCTGGGGCCACGGGGCTCCTCCAGGCCTGCCTCTCACATTTGTCTCTGCCCCCCCCCCCCCCCCCCCCCCCCCCCCCCCCCCCCGGGGTGGCCCCTCCCCCCGGGGCCGGGGGCGGGTGCCCCCCCCCCC